>NC_077233.1:17591908-17596908 GCF_027887165.1 Monodelphis domestica
TAACATAAAAGTTCCCCAAACATTACACATGCTAACGAGGTTAACGTCTGGTTCATAAATGGAAGATTGGCGAAGGGAGGAAAATAGGACGCGGAATTTCACGAGCTCACGGAGGAAGAGTTGGAAGCGAGGGGGAAGGAAGCAGAATTAGAGGAGTCGGAGGTGAAGTTCGAGGACCCTGGAGTGATGAGAGACGGGGGGGGGCACCCCAGGAGCTGGGGGGGTTAGTCCTTAGGAAGGAAGCTACTGCCATTTCCTCAGCTCTTGAAGTTGTCAGTGGCTGACCATGTCGAGCCAGACTCGGTGACCACTGAGGACCTCGGAAGGCAGCCTCCCCTGCCCCAAACTGGAGCTATTAATCACGGGCTCCCGGATTAGAAGGCGCTTAAGTGTATGTCAGGGACCCTGAGGGTTGCTCTGGCCCAAAGCCAAGTTCCTGCTGCAGATAGTGGAGTCCATTTCTGGTCATCATCATGGATTAATGGGATCGTATGTGACTTGGAAATCAGTTACGGATGGAAATACAGTCATCTTAACGAGGACCTCAGTGAGCTCACTCTTCAGAAGCCGCCCAGACAGGGAAGGGTGGGGAAGAGAGCATTCAGAGACGGGGACTCGAGGGTTCACTAGCTGTGTGACCTTGGGCAAGTCACTTTTCCTCTCCAGAAAATCAAGGGGTGGGATTAGGGGACTTCTCAGAACCTTTCCAGCTGCGCTATGGGATGGGTTTTCACCAGACCGATATCACTTTGGCTTTGCTGAAGTGAAAATCAATGAGCAGGAAACTCTGGGAGAGGAGGATGTTGGCTCTGTAAGAACCGGGATGGCTTTGTTTTAGTGCCCTTAAGAAATGCTTGACTGAATTGAGATCAGAGAGGCACAAAAGAATAACGCCTGGCTACAGAGCAAACATGGGAAAGGAACCAAAAGGCAACATGAAGCCCAGAAAAGTGATCCAGCAAAGGAAAGCACCATCCAGTCCACAAAGGCTTCCCATTGCCAAGCAAGCCCCGATTCTCCAGACAAAAGAAGGTGGCAGCATCCTGGGGAAACCCAGAACTCACCACTCAGTGGTTTTAGAGATCCCCGAGTACTTCTGACGCTCAGAGGGAGCAACGATGGCTCGACGTGGGTAGCCAATGCCCTGGCCCACGGATATATGGGAAACCTTCAGAGGGTGCTCTACCAATATTGTTGACCAAGTCATCCATTTCTTTTTTGTGCAAAGCTATATGATTCCCTCGGCACCAGGAATTCCCAGGGAGGAGACTCTCGCCAGGAAAACAGAGAGGTTAAACGGCTCACTCAGGGTCACTCAGCCAGTACTAGTAAGAAGAGGAACTTGATGCCAGCTCTTCCTAGCTGTGAGGTCGCCCCTCTAAACACTGTGCATTTCTTCCTCAGCTGCCAATTATATAGGACTTTAATAGTATCAATGGGAAATTTCCTTTGAGCCATGCAACAGCCTTGGAGGAAATTATCCCCATTTTACCCAATTTATACCCATTCACTCAACAAACATTTATTTATCCCTTGTTATGTGCTAGGCTCTGAAGATCCGATAGTCCTTGCTTTCAAGAAGCTTATAAGGTAACTGGGTGGCTTCATGGATTGAGAGCTAGGCTCAGAGGTCTTGGGTTCAAATCTGTCTCAGACAATTCTTAGCTGTGTGACCCTGGGCAAGTCACTTAATCCCCATTGCCTAGACCTATCACTCTTCTGCATTGGAACCAAGACACAGTATTGATTTTAAGACAGAAGGTCAGGGAGGAGGAGGAGAAGGAAGGAGAAGGAGGAAGAAGAAGAAGAAGAAGAAGAAGAAGAAGAAGAAGAAGAAGAAGAAGAAGAAGAAGAAGAAGAAGAAGAAGAAGAAGAAGAAGAAGAAGAAGAAGAAGAAGAAGAAGAAGAAGAGGAAGAGGAAGAGGAAGAGGAAGAGGAAGAGGAAGAGGAAGAGGAAGAGGAAGAGGAAGAGGAAGAGGAAGAGGAAGAAGAAGAAGAAGAAGAAGAAGAAGAAGAAGAAGAAGAAGAAGAAGAAGAAGAAGAAGAAGAAGAAGAAGAAGAAGAAGAAAGAAGAAAGAAGAAAGACGAGAGCAGGTATGGAGAAAATTAAATTTAAAATACACAAAAGTAACCTCCAAGGAGAAGACATTAGCGCCTTGGGTTAGTAGGGAGGCTCCATGTAGAAGGTAATAGTTGAGCTAAGCTTTGAAAAAAGCACAAGGTTCCTAAGGGACAGACATACAAAAAGAGGTAGTTGGGTGCTTAGCACATTGCCTGGTACATAGCTGGGCGCTTAATAAATGCTGATGGATTGGTTGGTTCAGTCAATAGAGTGCAGAGCTTGGAGTTCAAGTCTGGCCTCAGACACACTAATTATTTGAGCCTGGCCAAGTAGCCTAACTTCTGTTTGCCTCAGTTTCCTCAGCTGTCAAATGGAGATAATAGCCTCTTGGGGTTGTTGTAAGGATCCAAAAGGATAATATTCATAAAAACTCCTCCTTAAGGAGCTACATAAATGCTATTGTTGTTTCTAAGAGTGCATTCCAGGCATGGCAGAGGGCATGTGGGAGATCAGAGCGCCATGTTCAGGGAATATCAAGCCAATGGATTCCAATGGTACCAAGAGTGCTGGAAGGAGAGTGAAGGGGAAGAAGCCCAGAAGGTCCTTCCATGGCAAACACAAGAGCCTGATGCTTGTCTTCAGGTCCAAAGAGGGCCCAGTGGAGCTTCACGAGCTGAAGCTGCCATGGGCAGCCCTGTTGGGATGGAGGCCGGTCACTCTGGCTGCTAAGCCGAGGCTGGTCTGGAGTGGGGAGAGACAGACCTTCTAACTCCTCCAGCTCAGAGGTGAGGAGATGCTGGCCCAGGATGGTGGCTCCGAGGAGAGAGCAAGGGAACAAGCAGAAGCTCCCAAGGGGGTGGGAATGGAGGGCAGAGCCAAGGATGAGCCTTCAGACTTCATATGGTGGGCACAGAAGCTCTGGCGAGGAAAGGGCCCTGCACGGTGCCCTGGTCTGCCATGATCCTCTGCCATGCTGGGACCACACGAGGAATGCTCTGGACAGGACCTGTTAGGAAGGCACCAACAAGCCAGAGAGAGCCCAGAGAGAGCGGCTGGCAGAGCCGGCCACTGAAGCCTGGGCCACAAGGAACGCAGGCTCTTTAGCCTGGAGAAGAAAAGACTTGGGGAATGTGCCATCCCCACCTTGGGGCTGGGAAGAGGGACGCTGGCTCTACCTGGGCTGGACCAGGCGTAACGGGAGGAAGTTTAAGGGTGGTAGATTTAGCTTTAATGTCTGGGAAGGGGGCAAGGGGGAGGCCAAGGCCTCCTGCTAATAGAGCTCTTCCAAATGGAATGGAAACGTGGAATTGCAAGTGAGCTGGGGAGGAGGGGAGGGAAAGAACATGAATCGTGCCACCCTGGGAAAAGACCCCAAATGAATTCATTGAATACACTTTTTCAGTTCAAAAAATGGGATGGAAACGAGTACTTGGGGAGGGAGAGAATCACCAACCCAACCCCGAAGTGGAGTCCTGACTGACCCCCTGGCCTGAGGATGTCATAGAGGTGATTCTCGGGCAGGCAGGGGCCGGGTGGGGGGTCCTTTCCAAAAAGGAGGTTCTTTGATGCTGCGAGACACCAACTTGGATCACTGAGGCAAAACCAACAAAAAAGAACCCAAATGATTCTCAAAAAAAAAAAAAAACAACCCACAAAGGGGGCAGCTGGGTAACTCAGAGGATGGAAAGCCAGGCCTAGAGATGGAAGGTTCTGGGTTCAAATCGGGCCTGGACAAGTCGTCTAGCCCCCATTGCCTAGCCCTTACCTCTCTTCTGCCTTAGAACTAATATACAGTATTGATTCTAAGGTGGAAGGTGAGGGTTTAAAATAATAATAATAAATTTTAAAGATAAATAAATAAAAACACACATAGAGGGGGCAGCTGGGCAGCTCAATGGATGGAGAGCCAGACGGGAGGTCCCGGGTTCAAATTTGGTCTCAGATGCTTCCCAGCTGGGTGACCCTGGGCAAGTCACTTCACCCCATTGCCTCTCCCTTAAGCTCTTCTGCCTTGGAACCAATACATAATACGGATTCCTAGATGGAAGGTGAAGGGTTAAAAAACAAAACAAAACCCAGAAATGAGGTGTAGGAGCTTCTGCCCTCTTCTGAACCATCCAGCCTGGAGGCACTCACGGCGTCGACCAGAGAAGTCTCTGTTCCACCCCTCAAGTATAGACGCGGTCCGGTTAGCTCAGCTGATAAAGGGAGAAAGGGGGGGGGGGGGGAGCCGCGGGGAGCGTCGCTGGTCCAGCTCTGGATCCGCTGGGTACTGGCGCCACCTAGTGTTCCCAGCGGTTAGGTCAGCAATAGACACGCCGTAGGGATCCCGACCAGCTCGGAGGGGCTCCGGAAAAGAGCGCCAAAGAGCTGGCGAGGCAGAACCGCCCAGGAAAACGCGCGACTTGTCCCGGGCTTCTGCGGGTGTACGATACGGGGTTTGGGTCTGAGAAGGTGACTCTGTTGCAAACCAGAACGATACGGAGGGGAAAAAGAAACGTGCCCGAACGGTAGAACGTCACGGGGAGCGATGCGCTGCCTCCCGCCATCGCGGCTCCTTTTCTGTGCTCTGGGGCTGCTGTTCCGGTACAGACGACAGTGGAGCGTTTCCACATCCCATACACGTTCTATAGAGTGGAGGCTTTTGTTTGCTGATCAACGAATGAACTTAATTCCTTCACGATAGCAATTTACACTTTTGACCTAGTAAGCGGGGCAGGAGCAGCGGAGAGCAGCGGGGCTCTTAACCTGGCTTCTGCCACCTGGCTTTATTTTTAATATTTTATATTTTAATAATTGTATTTTTAATATTTTAATATGTAATAAAATATGTTTAATAATTTAAATATTAAAATATTTTATAATAATAATCTTCGTATTTCAGCAGAATCGGTTTCCTTTGTGATCTTATGCACTTAAAAATATCCTGAAAAGGGGG
>NC_077233.1:17599408-17607860 GCF_027887165.1 Monodelphis domestica
TCGGTAATAAGAGCTGTAGACATCATTCATTTTCTGGAGAACCAGCACCAGCAGGGAGAGGGAGGAATTCTCTGGATCGTCGTCACCACTCTCTGGGACAATCCTTGCCAGGACAGAGAGGACCTCCATCGAGTATTGTGGATCACCCCGATGATGAGGCTCCTGTAGTGGAATCCTTCCTGCAGGCTGCCGTTATCCCGGCTGGGAAATAGAACAACGACATCCCTAGGATGGAGCCCCGCCGAGACTCCGGACCAGCTGAATGGCTAAAGCTTCTGGGCTCGCGCTCTAATGGCCTGCCGTCGGGATCTTCCAAAGACAAGACTCTCATTTGTCATCCTTCCTGGCAGCGAGGCTCATGTCGCTTTGGTTCTCAGCCCAATTGGGTGGGGAAAAGTCCCTTCTGCACTCGCCTCTGACAAAGACACCGAGCCAAGGTTAATGGGGACACGGAGGCAAAGCCAAGAGGAGAGGCAGAGGCTGTCACGAAGAACCAGGAGAGTCGGGTTTTAAAAGCAGAATCTACATGCACGCCGACTCCAACGATGCACAAACTGGAGTGTCTACAGACGCCAAAGCCGAAGCAGAGATCCAAAAGGGTTGCAGAATGAAATACGATCCGAGGGACCACTGGCTATGTTTTTGCACTCCTGTCGTTTCTTTTTTGGCTAATTGCAAGTAGTTTGGGTCTTGAGAGTTGTATAAAACTGCCTGCCTTCACCTGTTTATTCCTTTATTGTACAGGACACACTGTGCTAAGGTCGGTCCCTGCCCTCGAGAAGATCCCAGTCTAATGAGGGGATCATCTGTAAATTACTTGGTACGTACAAGGTAAGATGGAGGGCAGGCAAGGCAAGGCAAATCTGACAAAGGCTTTAAAAATCATTTTTAAGTATAGGATGAGGGAGGAATGGCCCAACAGTTTACCCCCCCCCCCAAAAAAAAAAAACAAAGAGATGGCCATTGTAGGAAAATGCTAGTTCCATAAGTCACCAATGTGAACAGGGAAGCCGCATCTGTTACAGTCCATATGCAAGAAATACTTCCTTTGTAGATGGGAGTATGTGTCTGGAAATGGGCCAGAAGCCCTCCTCGGATACAGAGGGGCCATTTAAAATCATGGTTTTCCCATTGCAATGTCAGAGCTCCAGCGAGGGGTTCTGGGGACTGCAGATCACCGGGGCAGTTAATTCAGATGCCAGAGGAGTCAGTAAAGCAATGAGGAGTGCTTGAGACCCTGAAAGCAAAGATGTCCCAGCTTAGACAGAGCTCCAGAACAATAGTTTTGGCTTCAATGCATGGGTTCAAATCTCACCTCCGCCATTTACTTATTTTTTATTCTGTTTATAGTATAAATTATAATAAAATAATATATTATACTCATATCATTATTATTATTCTGTCATTGGAAACAAGTAGGTCACTTTCCCTCTGAAAGCCTCAGTTTGCTTCCCTGGAAAATGAGGCTAATAGCACTAATAATCACATAGATGTTTTGAGGATTCCCTGAGACAATGACTTGTTAAGTGTTGCCAGTGTGCTGGGCACTGTCCTGGAGGTGAGGGAGAGAACCTTGCCTGTGCCTTGGGTCTTCCCCTCTACCTTTTTAGCTTTAAGAGGACCTTGAGAGCTTCAAAAGGAACAGAAGACTTTGGTCTTCCCATCAGTCCTGGTGGTGTCCCTGGATCAGCTGGTGTCACTGTTTGCCTTGTGAAATAAACGGTCGGGATTTGGGGATGGGATTGGACTGGATTTACCTCTAACACTTGGGAACCAAGGCCAGACCATGCGCACGTGTGTTCACGGCTCTACAAGGAACCCAACAAATCCCATTTCTGAGACGTACTTCTCGAAGCCCCCATGAAGGGACAAAAAGGATTTCCAGGTACTGTAAGTTGCCCTTTGCTGAACGAACTCTTCCAGACTGAGCGCGCCTCCCCAGCACCCTTCTCTGGACGGGCTTTGGGGTAATGTTTTGTGCCAGTCGTTCTTTATATTTCATTATTATATTATTTTCTATTTATTCACATAATACAAATATTTTACTACTTATACTTATTTTATATTTATTTCTATAATGGAATAAGTACAAAAATTTAATAAATATTCCCTTCAACAGCTAATTAAATCTGCCCAACCGGTGAGGATTCATAAGCTCTAGCTGTATACACTAGAGAAGGCATCCTCCAACCTTGCGGGGGTCTCCCTGGACCCCAGGGGGAGAGACGACTCTAAGGAACTAAGTAAAAAAGCTAAAGATACAAAATGAATGAGCAAAAAACGGTCTCTATGTTCAAGGAGTTTATAGTCTAATGGAGAGGCAGAATGACAAGACATATGCAGAGTGGATGGAAACCAGCCTTCGTGGGGAAGGCACTCAAAGCCGGGGCAACTGGGAAAGGTCTTCTTTGGAAGGTGGCATTTGGACTGAGACTTAAACCCTACTCAAACACCAAAAGAAGAAAAAGGTTAGTTTACTGTTTCATTTTGTTTTTTAAACCTTACCTTCCATCTTAGGATCAATACTTTGTATTGGTTCTAAGGCAGAAGAACAGAAAAGGCAAAGCAATAAGGGGAAAGAAAGTGACTTGTCCAAGGTCACCCAGTTTCAAAGGGTTTGTGGCTAGATTTGAACTCAGGACCTCTCTTCTCTTGGTCTGGCTCTCAATCCACCAAGTCACCCAGCTACCCTCAAGATAATAGTTTTGAAGGAAATCTATTATCCACTTATTTGTTAAACATTTACTAAACCCTATGATGTACAAATTACTATACTAATTCTCATGAGAGTCAAATAATTGGTTAGGATCCCAAGGATGAAAATGAAATTACTCTTGCCCTCCAGGATCATACTTTCTACTTGGGGGATACTACATGCACAGAGATATAAATAAAAGTTAATAAGGAACAGCCAGGAGTCTCAGGGAATCAAGATCCAGGGCTAGTGATGGGAGGTCCTGGGTTCAGATCTGACCTCTGATGCTTTCTAGCTGTGTGACCCTGGTCAAGTCACTTCACTCCTATTGCCTAGCCCAAATCCCAGTATTAATTCTAAGACAGAAGATAAGGGTTGGTTTTTTTAAGGTAATGGGAGTATGAGGGCCATAACAGATGGAAAAAGACAATCTCAGTGGAGTTTGGAAGGGAAATAAGTATTATTGGAGGCAGAGGGAAGGGGGTGGAGAGGAGTGCATTCCGTGGGAGAGGGCCAGCTTGGGAGAATGCACTGAAGTGAGAAAAGGGCAGCTGACAGGGGGAGCTAATAATAGCCAACAACTACAGAGCACTTACAAAGCCCTTTACATATGTTATCTCCTTTGATACATACATTTTCTTATCTTACTTGTAGACATTCATGCTTTGAGATGAGTTCAAAAGGCAGAGAACATTGGCCCCTTGGGTGAGGATTCAGGATCCCATTTATCTAGCGTCAGAGGCAATTCTTCCCATGGCTTTAAATGGTCCCACCATGTATTTGGGCAGAGCCTCCTGTCCATTTCCAAACAGAGACTGTAAATCTAACGTGTATTCCTGTCTGTTTTCTACACATAGCATCTACTCAAACAAATACTCAGTAAGAGGTAGCTAGTGCCCCGATGACTAAACCAATGGGTCTGGGGTCCAAAAGATCTGAGTTCAAATCCCGCAGCTATTTGCCCTTGGACAAGTGGTACAAGACGACTGCATGGAAGTCGATTCCTCACCTATGAAATAAAGAATCTGGACTAGATGGTCCACAGACTGAGGTCACTTCCAGATCTAAATATGTGGTCATATGAACCTGATTCTCACATGTATGAGCTACGTGAACTTGAAATAGTCATTTAAGCAACAGGATTCAGTTCAAGGAGCATCCGATCTGTTATCAGAAGCCTTTGAGGCTTCCTACCTATATGCCTTAACCTCTCTGAGCCTTAGTATCCTCATCTGTAAAATGAAAGGTTCATGTCAGCTGTGTGTCCAAGAATTCTAAGAATTCCCATAAGCCTCAAGAAACTTCCTAGAATCCCTCTCTTTTATTATAGATGAGTTGCAATGAGCACCAACTGAGGGAGTTCTCATACCAGAAAGCTTCTCTCTCATACTGCCAAAATCAGATCTTTTCTGTGTTCACGTAAGAAGGTACATACTGCAAAATATAACACCACCACAGCCATAGAGCTCCATCAGAGCTTAACCATCACCTGCCAGCCTTGCCAGATGCACAAATCGATAGGTAGTGGTCCAAGATCTTTGGTGGGCTGGAGGGAAATAGCTCTAGAAAACTTCCCCTTGGGCATGTTTTATGGGAGCTTTGTTGATCTCTGCTAAGCTTTTCTTTGGCTGTTCCTCCCTAGAAAATATAAAACAGCTGTGAACACATGGATTGTGAAGGTGGGGCTGGGAACTTTCCATCAATATTTCTCCCTGTTTCATTATCCCATTGGAACCATGAAGCTACGTGATGTTTAAGGGGAGATTGCTTCCTAAAACAATAATCAAATGCCTCTTGTCCACTGCCTCCTCCTGTGACTGTCTCCTTTCAAATTTTATCTGGAAAGACTTCTTGCCTCTCCTGCTCATATTTTCCCAGTTTGATTTGAAATCTATAGATTTAATTAATGTTACTTTAATTAATAACCATTGATACATTATCGATCATTTATTTTCATTATTAAATCATGTGCATGTTTACCTTTTTTTGTTAATGTATTAATAAAAATAATTGATAGTGATTGCTGAAATGTGTATGGAGTTTTCAAGTTGGCAGAGCATTCCCTTTCACTAGAACCCTAGAAGATATTTTTGCTTATTATTATATGCTTATTATTATCCCCATCCTAAAGAAAAAACAGGGGCTCAGAGCAAACAAGGGATATCATATAGTTATTGTCTAAGGTGGAATTCAAACCCAGATTTTTCTTTATCCCAAGTCAAATGTCCTAGGACGATTCTATGCTGCCTCTATAACTGGCATTTGTAGAACTTTAAGATTTCTGAAATACTTGACACATTCTAGCTGCACAGCAAACCTGTGCGGCAATAGGTACCAAAGGGAGTACTTTCTCCACTTTAGAGAGGACGAAACAGGCTCAGAGAGGTCAGGCTATTTGCTCAGAGTCACACAGTTAATAAGTATCTGAGAGGGGATTCAAGGCCATGTCCAGCCCTCTGATAGAAGTGTTGCCAGTTTCCAGAACACAGCTCTATGGACTTATAGAAATTGTAGTTGTATAATTGAAAATCTGTTACCCTGAAAAAAGAACTACATATCCCAAGAGCCCACTGACTTCCTGTCATTACATACTTCCTGTAGATAGGGAATAAATATCCAGGGGGTAGTCCTGCTCCTCCATTTTTTGGCATGCAGCCAGTGGTGATGGTGGTAAGGTGGGGATTTTGAAATGACTAATCAGCCATGGTCATGTGGTTTTTATTTTGTATCCTCCTTATTCCTCGATTTCTAATGATCATTTAATAAATTCCTTAAAATATAATATTTTTATTATTAAGAGATACAATTTTAATTTTTACATAGTCTAAAAGATTGGCACTCAGAGGAAGAAGCTTGGAAAATGCCATGGTCCTACTTGACTAGTAACTAACAAAATATTTGGGGTAAAACCTTTATTAAGTGAAAACATCTCTATTCAGTTCATCAATCTAAAGCATTAGACTCCTGGAAGCCTTATGGGTTGTTTATAATAAAGCAAACCAGTTCAGAACTGACAGTTTGAGTTCCTGGCAGCTTAGGGAAGTCCCACTAACCACCCAGGAAAGAATGGCTTGTGGCGAGGGGAGTGCCACATCTCTATCCTCTCTTTGATTGGAGGATGGCCTTGTAAACTTTGGAGCATCAAAACATTTGGACTTTATAGTGGTTTCCTCTCAGCGCCCTAGGAACCGCAGCGATGGTTACCAGAATCTGCCTCATCAGCTAAAACAAACTAGACACACCAAAGAAAGGCAGCTTAGAAGAAGCTTAGCAGATGGCTACATCATGCCTAAACCAGGTCCATGAAGCAACTTCATGAATATATCCAGAAAAGGGAAAAACAGCTTCTAACAACTAACAGTCGGGAATTACCCGTCGTTACATGTGCTCTCTAAGGTTGAGCCCACTTTTCCTGACACTCTGCAGGTACTAGCAGGAAAGTCTCTCAAAGACTTTGGGCAGGGTCTTTTGGGCCAACTGTTCTCCCTAAATCACCTACACAAAAACCTGTTCTCAGAAGCTAATGCCAGGTTGATTAATTGAGATTAACCACCAATCGTGCAGATTGTTCACACCAATGGTGGTTCATCCCTATTGTATTAGAAACCCACCCAAAAAAAATCCTCAGATTTAGCCCTAGAATTCTGGGAGAAAATATAATTCTCCTCCATTAGAAAAGAGTGGAATAACAGTATGGTGGCAGATCATGTAGGGCACTGAATGGTGGGGGGAAGAGTTTGAATTTTACACGGTAAACAATTTGGGGATCTTTAAAGGCTTTTGAGGAAAGGAAAGATTTAACTAAATCTCTGCAGAAGGGAAATTCCCCTATCGGCATGATGAAGGCATTGTAGGGCAGGAAAAGAAGGAAAACCTTGTTAGCTTTAGGGGGAGCGGGCTGTGACAGAAGGTGTCTATAAGGTAGATAGAATGGAAACGGTGAAGAGTGGATGGGGAAGAGAAATATCATTCAGGTAAAAAGCAACAGGCTTTGGGAGAGATGAGAGGAAAGAATACCACATGGTATCACGGTTTTAAGTATGGGAATGTATAATTGAATGGTAGCAGCACTAACAGATATTGTCAGAAGGTTGATGGCGTTGGAAGGAAAAAATAATGAGTTCCATTTTGAAATGTACTATAGAGAACTGGGGAGGGGACAGTGATAGAACTAGGATTCAGGAGAGAACTAGGGATGGGGACATCAGTGTGGAAGTCATTCATTGGCAGAGAAGCAAGTCATGGAGGGAAACTGCAGAATACTTAGGATGGGAGAGTGAGACAAATAGGAACCAAGACCATGGGCAGGAAATAGGGACAGAACCTGGAAGAAAACTCAGCCAAAAAGTCCTGGAGTACAAGGGTCAGCATGGGATGCAGAAAAAGAGCAGTTAGAAAGGTAAGAAAAGAAGAACTAAAAAAGGAAGAAGGGGAGAGGAAGGAGAGAAAGTTTGAAGGAAAGGAGAAAGAGAAATGAGTGACAAAGACAAAAAGACAGAGGGAAGACAGAGATAGAAAGAGAAAGAAAGGAAGAGAGAGGGAGAGGGTTGATAGGAAGGAAATGGAGGCATTGAATGTAGGAAACTTTTCCAAGAATAGAAGAAATCAAAGGTCTGAACCAAAAAATTATATATAGAATTATGAATATAAATATATTAATAACATAAAATATATGAATATAAAATTATATATTGTATAAATAGTAATCTGCATGATTTGGTTCATCTAAGATAGATGGATAGATTAATAGATGAATAGATAGATATAGATGGATAGACAGATAGATGGATAGATAGATGGATGGATAGATAAAGAGAGAGAGATGGAAAGGGGGAGAGAGAGAGAGAGAGAGAGAGAGAGAGAGAGAGAGAGAGAGAGAGAGAGAGAGAGAGAGAGAGAGAGAGAGAGGTGGAGGGATAGATGGATAGATCCTCTGGTCAGGACTGAGCATAGATGCAAGTAAATCCAAATAGAAAGTGGACCAGCAGGAAAGAATGGCTCAAGAGATTAATGGTCATAATCAATAATATGGAAATGGGTCTTGATCAACAACACATGTAAAACCCAGTGGAATTGCACGTTGGCTATGAGAAGGGGTGGGGAGAGGGGAGGGAAAGAACCTGAGTCTTGTAACCATGGAAAAATACTCTAAATTAACTAATTAAATAAAATTTTCCAAAAAATAAATAAAAAATAAGAGATTAATGGTCATAATGAGGGGAAAGAGCAGGTTTGAAGTGAATTCCAGAAGAGATAAAAGAGCAAGAGGTTGGGTTTGGAAAGTGGAATTTTGGAGTTCACAATGTGGGAAGTGGTCAAGTTTAAGGCCATGCATGTATGTGATTTACATAGGGACAGAGGGTGAGTTTAAGGAAATTGAAGGCTTACATTACGGAGTCCTGAATTTGAAGCCCCTCGGAATGATGGCAGGAGATGAGGAAGTGGGGAGGAAAGCAATGAGTCAGGTTATAAAGTCATCAAAAAAATTTAAGAGAATGATTTGGAGATAAGTGGATGATAACAACAAAGACAGGAAGACCTGATATGGGCAAATTGCATGGACTGTTCCTGTAGGACATCTCACCCCTGAGTTATCGTCTGTCCCACCCCTCATGAAGTAACACTGTGAGACTTCTCCATGGAATGGGGAGTTTATGGATGCTAGGGGGCTTAAAGGGGTCCAGAGGCAACTGATGGAGGACTCCACAGGCCATTTATATGATATTGTATCCCAAGAATTTAGCCCAGTGGCTGGCA
>NC_077233.1:17607953-17627953 GCF_027887165.1 Monodelphis domestica
TGGCTGGCACATAGTAAGTACTTAAAAATATTAATTGAATTATTGAGTAGGATGTACATTGGACATGAAGTTCAGAAAATCTGGCTTTGAATTCCAATTCTGCTATGAACTTATCCAGCCCTGAGCAAACTAATTAAACTCACTTTTCTCATCTGAAAGATGGGAAGATTGGCATCCTGCCTCAGGATTGTTGCAAGGCTCAAGTGCTATATCTAAAATGCTTTGGGAACTGTAAAGACCAATGATTATAACTTATAACTATCATTATCATCAAAAGTATGCAACTGGGAGAGCAATCTGGAGCCAGGCTCAAAGGACCATAAACCTATCCATACCCTTTAACCCAATAATGCCATTACTGAGTCTGTATCCCAAAGAGATCAGAGGTAGGAGGAAAGGACCTACTTGTATAAAAATATTTCTGGTGACTCTCTGTGTAGTGGTGAAGAATTAGAAACTGAAGGGGTGCCCATCAATTGGAGAAAGGCTGGACGAGTTGTGATACATGGTTGTAATGGAATACTATTGTGCCATAAGAAATGATGACCAAGATGAATTCAGAAAAACCTGGAAAGATGTATATGAACTGATGCAAAGTGAATTGAGCAGAACCAGAACAGTATGTACATTGACAGAAATATTGTACGATGATCAACTATGAAAACTAAGCTATTATCAGCAAAACAAGGTCCCTTTAAGATAACCTCAAAGGACTGATGGCAAAAATGTTGGCCAAAGCCAAAGAAAGAGCTGTTAGAATCTGATTGCAAAACAAAGCATGCCACCTTCATGAGTTTTTTATTGTATGTGTGATATGTGCCTTTTATCATATGTCATATGAAAATATATATTGCATGAAAGCACTGGTATAATGTATAACAACCACTTACCACCTCAGCGAAGGGGAGGAAAAAGCGGGAGAGAATTTGAATCTTAATATGTCAGAAAATCATTGAAAAAAGTTTCTACATGTAATTGAAAAAATAAGTAAAAAAATAAATTGAAAAAAAGTATGAAATTGGCAGATCTCTACTCCCAGAAGGTTTACAGACAATGCCAAAGTCATAACTAAGAACAGCATCTGGGAAAAATTCATTTGGGAGGGAAAACATGGGAAGGAGAAGAGTTATGACCACTTTTATTTGAGGTTGAGGTAAACTGGAAACAAAAGATAGGAGAGTTGGCAAAATTGAGGAACTAGAAGAAGAGGGATCGGGAGTTAGGGTGGGGGTGGCTGTGAAGCTGAGTTTCCTGAGGTAGAGGGAGAATAACCTGGCACTCCATAAATGACAACAAGAAGGATCTTACTAGGACAAAGTGAACTTGAAAGAACAGGTGGATGCTAAGTGATGCTGGCAGAAGGAGAGCCTTAAAGTGCCCCAGAATGACAGTAGTGAGGAGTAAGAATATCAGGTCCTTCATCTGGCTCTGTATATCAGGGGCTATAAAAGTAGAAGCAGCTAGCCTTCAAGACAAGAGATGTGGTATCTTCCAGAGTAAGATTCTATAAGCACCAGAAGAGATAGAGAGATGGTGTGCTGGAAAGAGCTCAAGACTTTGGGATTAGGAAGACCTTAATATGAATGCTGCCTCAAATAATTATTAGCTATTTAAAGCCGTGCTTTTTATATAGTGGCAAAAAATTGGCAAATGAGGGGGCATCCCTCAATTGGGGAATGGCTGAATAAATTGTGGTATCTGATGGTGATGGAATACTATGGTGCTGTAATGAATGATGAATTAGAGGATTTCTATGTGAACTGGAAAATCTCCAGGAATTGATGCAGAACAAAAGGAACAGAACCAGAAAATTGTACATAGTAATTGAAACATGGTGGCACAATTAAATGTAATAGACTTTGCTACTAACTACAATGCAATGACCTAGGACAATCCAGATGAACTTATAAGAAAGAACATTATCCACATCCAGAGAAAGAACTGTGGGAGTGGAAACTAAGAAGAAAAACATATGGTCAATCACATGGTTTGATGGGTATATGATTGGGGATTTTGACTTTAAATGATCACTTTATTGCAAATATGATACATGTATAACCCAGTAGAATTACTTGTCATCTCTGGCAGTGCGGTGGGAATTTAGAATATTTTTCCATGGTTACATGATTCATGCTCTTTCCTCCCTCCCATAGCCAATGAGCTATTCCACTGGGTTTTATATGTATCATTGATCAAGACCTATTTCCATATTATTAATATTTTAATAGTATGATCATTTAGTGTCTACATCCCCAATCATAACCCCATCAAACCATGTAATCAAGCAGTTGTTTTTCTTCAGTGTTTCTGCTCCCACAGTTCTTTCTCTGGATGCGGATAGCATCTTTCTCATAAGTCCCTCAGAACTGTCCTGGATCGTTACATTGTTACTAGTAGAGAAGTCCATTACATTTGGTCGTACTACAGTGTATCAGTCGCTGTGTACAAGGTTCTCCTGGTTCTGCTCCTCTCACTCTGCATCAATTCCTGGAGGTCGTTTCAGTTCACATGGAATTCCTCCAGTTCATTATTCCTTTCAGCACAATAATATTCCATCACCATCAGATATCACAATTTGTTCAGCCATTCCCCAATTGAAGGGCATCCCCTCATTTTCCAGTTTTTTACCACCACAAAGCGCAGCTATGAATATTTTTGTACAAATCTTTTCTCTTATTAGCTTTTGGGAGTACAAATCCAGCAGTGCTATGGCTGGATCAAAGGGCAGGCAGTCTTTTAAAGTCCTTTGGGCATAATTCCTAATTGCCTTTCAAAATGGTTGGATCAATTCACAACTCCACTAGTAATGCATTAGTGTCCCAATTTGGCCACATCCCCTCCAACATTTATTACTTTCCTTTGCTGTCATATTAGCCAACCTGCTAGGTGTGAGGTGGTACTTCTGGGAAAATATATTAAATAAACAAATTTTAAAATCAAATAATTATTAGCTGTGTGACCCCGGCTCAGTCAATTCTGTAAGCCTTGGTTTCTTCATCTGTAAATAGTGAGAGTTGGATTCCAAGATCCCCTTCAACTCTAAATCTAAACCTATACAATTGAATGAATGTGCAAAGGAGACACAAAAAGAGCAGTTCATGTATAGGAAGGTTCCAGAAGACACCATAGATAGATAGGGCAGAGGACTGGGGAAGAAGGTAGGGACTGGGGAAGGCTAGATCTGAGTTTACTTTCCAGATACAAGGAGAGACCATTTCCTTTGCTTCTGAAAAACCTATTGGTCCAACAGTCCTGACATTCCCAAGCCAAGAGTAGCCCCCAGTCACTAGACCAGGTGGCACATTGGGGCATTCCACCTCCATAGATGGACATGATGACCACAGGACTCTGGGATGCATCAGCCGGGGTGGGAAAGGGAACATGATTAGGGCAGGAGGGGGAGAGTGAAGAGGGAGCTTCTGTCAAAGTCAGCACTCAGAACAGAGCCCCAGCCATCCCATGTTAGTTGTGGTTCTGACTGATGCCTACAGTCACAATCAATCAATCAGTCAATAATCATTTACTAAACACCTCTTATTTTGCAGGCATTGGAGATACAGTGATGGCTGTATAAAGAGGAAAATTGCCTTTTTTAAATTTGCAAAATAAAGCTAAATGATGTGCAGAAGGTGATGCGATAGAGAAAAGGCAAAGGGTCCTACAGCTGGGCTGGGAAGTTCCATATTCATAAAACCAATTTTGTTACTGCTCTATTAAATGTATACACACACATGTATGTGTATGCTTTTTCTTCCCCCCCCCCCTTTTTTAAACCCTTACCCTCTGCCTTAGAATCAATACTATATATTAGTTCCAAGGCAGAAGAATGGTAAGGGCTAGGCAATGGGGGTTAAGTGACTTGCCTAGGGTCACACAGCTAGGAAGTATCTGAAGTCAAATTTGAACCCAGGACTTCCCAACTCTGGGCCTGGCTCTCAATCCACTGAGCCACCCAGGTGCCCTATATGCCTTTTCCAAAAGCAAAGTATATTTACAAGTTCCCAGTATCTTTTATCATCATCTTTCTTTCTCTTACAATGAAATATTTGTGTTTGAGGACTGTTAGGTTCACATTAAACAATAAATTTTGAAAAAAGAAAAAGTAGATAAATCCTATTAATATCATGTAGAAGGCAAAGGGTATCTGTTTTATGGGTGACCAGTATCTGATGGGGGAAGCTCAAGAGGGAGTTTCTTCAATATGTTTCCCATGAGATCTAGGACAAAAATAGTGGGGAAAGGGTTAGACTTCCTGGACTCTGAATTGGGGTTGGTCTTAATAAAGGAAAGAAAGGCATTGAGATGGGAGTCATTTGGTTTGGTTGCTTGTTTGTTTTTAATGTCAACGAAAATCCATGATTCTCCTCTTCTTTGGCACCAGTGCCAGCGCCAGCTCCTTATTGAAGGAGATGTTGTTTCCAAGATGGACTCTCTTTGATGTCTCTGAGTAATTACAGGATGACAGAGACAGAGACAGAGAGAGGAAGAGGAGAGAAACAGAGAGAGGGAGACAGACAGACAGAGAGTGAGGGAGAGAAACACAGAGAGACACAGAGAGGGAGGGGGGAGACAGAGAAGACAGAGAGAGAGAGAGAGACAGAGACAGAGAGAGGAAAGGGAGAGACAGAGAGAGAGACAGAGACAGAGAGAGGAAGAGGAGAAAAACAGAGAGAGGGAGACAGACAGACAGAGAGGGAGAGAAACACAGAGAGACACAGAGAGGGAGGGGGAGACAGAGAAGGACAGAGACAGAGACAGAGACAGAGAGAGGAAAGGGAGAGAGAGAGAGAGAGAGAGAGAGAGAGAGAGAGAGAGAGAGAAAGAAGAGAGAGAGGGAGGGAGAGAGAGAGAAAGAGAGAGAGAGTGAGAGAGAGAGAGAGAGAGAGAGAGAGAGAGAGAGAGAGAGAGGAGAGAGAGAGAGTGAGGGAGAAAGAGAGAGAGGGGGGGGGGAGGGAGGGAGGGAGGGAGAAAGAGAGAGAGAGAGAGAGAGAGAGAGAGAGAGAGAGAGCTCACACATATGAAGAGCTTACTATGTGCCAGGCTCTTTAATGCAATAATGGTGATACTGGGGAGCCAATGACCCTCTAAAAGCAAGGCCAACCCAACAGCACTAGGCTTCAGGGATGATCTCCCTAGTCTAAGCAGTCCCAGGATGCCTACACCTCTCTGCTCTTCTCTTTTCCACGAGAGTCCCCCAAATGGAGAAGAGCACCACCAAGGACCCAGAGCTCCATGAGCCACCTTTTTCAAAGGGAAGAAACAGAACCTCCTGCAACCACCAGAAATTCCCTCCATGCTTTTGCTCCCAGCCTGGTCTGGCTGCAGCCAGAGCCAAATAGAGACATTCACTGACAGCCGAATAAACAGGAGGCCGGCTCGATGGAACCTTGATGAATAGAGCCTCCAGGTGTCTTCAGTAATGGCGATAAGCACAGGTCCAAGTCTCTCTGATTCTAGTCTAATGCATTATTAGTCCATTAGAGGCCCGAGCCGGGAGGGGCCATTTGTGGGCAGCCTATCCATAATGCTGCTTCCCGCCTACATTTAGGCCCGGGGAATTAGTCATACTGATATTCTATTTAATAAAAACCTCAAGGAGACGCATCAAGAATCACATTAGCATTTTAACAGGGTTACGACAGCCCAGGAGGCCCACAAGTTTAATTTTCATAAGAGCATTCATTCCTCAATTATGTCAAACGAGAAAATGTAAATGGCAAATTTAATGCTAACGATATTCCTCAAAGCACATTGGCAGGTAGGGGGAAGCATGAGGAGTGCCGGCCGGCGGCATACCAAGCAGGCTCCGGGACGGGGTGGGGGGAGGAGGCTGGGGACAATCCTGGGAGGGGGGTGTGAAGGGAATTGAGGTCCATGAGCCGAGCTTGCCTTGAGGGGCCAGCAAAGGCCTGGCCAGACACCTGGTTATTTGGCTGCTCAGGAAAAAGCCGCCTCCCCCTGCCATGAACTTGGCCTTTCCTGATGAAGGAAGTGGCGCCATTCCCAAAGGAAGTGGCACCATTCCTTTCGCTTCTTGAGGGCGGGAAGGTTCCGTTTTTCATCCTGTATCTCAAGGGTTTAGCACAGTGACTGGTGCATGGGAGACACATGATAGATGCTCATGGATTGGCTATCCACACCTGAAACACTTTTCTAGGAATGGGGACACCCGAGTTATCGATAGATTCCTAAAATCGGGAATCATCAGGAATTCACTGTGATGAGTATTTGTCATGTGTGACTTAATAGGCAGGGACACTTGAGTGCTTCAACACATATTGCTGGCCACCACGATTCTAGGGACAGAAGTCCTGAATTCAGATCCCACCTCTGTGGAACCTGAGCAAGTTACTTAATTTTCCTGTGACTCAGTTTCCCCAAACTGGTTCGATCTAGGAACATTTGCTTAAGAATTTCTTCTCTAGTGGAAGGAAAATTTTCCAAAATCATATGCCTACAGGAGAGGTAGAGATGTGTGGGAGCTGTGATGAAGAGATATTCTCTCTACCGATGGGGAGAGTCTTATTCAGACGTTAGGCTAGATTAAAATTAGGTAACAGGACCCAGTGGCCCCTGGAGTCCCTGGCAGCTCTAGATCTATGGTCTTGTGTCCCCCAGCTTCCCAGCACCCCCACCCTCCTCATTCTATTGTCAAAGAAACTGAGTCTCAGGGAGCAAGTCATACAACTAGTAAGTGGTTGAAGTGGGATTTGAACTCAGATCTTCCTAACCTGAGGCTCAGTTCTCTATCCACTCTACCATCAAGCAGTTATTATTTCTATTTTACAAATGAGGAAACTGGGACTCAAAAATATTCTATAATTTCCCCTTGGTCCCCCTAGTAAGAATCAGAGAGGCAAGATTTGAATCCAGGCCATTCTTGACTCCAAGGGCAGCACACTACCCACTAGTCCTCATAGGAAAGGAAAGAATTGGCAAGGCACTGTCAGACAGTTCCCAAGCAATATCCTCCATCCTCCCCCAAAATGAGGCACTGTAGCAGTGTGGTTATGGTTCAGGATGCCAAAATGATCAATTGGTCCTTTAACATAAACAACCAATAATAGGAACTTCCACTTTAAATATATTGTTAACCACTGCTGGCTTCTTTGTTGACAGCCTCTCACACATAGAGGGACAGTGCCAGCTCTGTCTGTGTGTGTGTGTGTGTGTGTGTGTGTGTGTGTGTGTGTAGAGGCGGTATGGCAATGTAGAGGAGGGAAGCGAGACAGAGACAAGAGTCAGAGATGGAGAGAAGAGAAGAGAAGAAGAGAAGAGAAGAGAGAAGGAGAAGAGAAGAGAAGAGAAGAGAAGAGAAGAGAAGAGAAGAGAAGAGAGAGAAGAGAAGAGAAGAGAAGAGAAGAGAAGAGAAGAGAAGAGAAGAGAAGAGAAGAGAAGAGAATAGAAGAGAAGAGAAGAGAAGAGAAGAGAAGAGAAGAGAAGAGAAGAGAAGAGAAGAGAAGAGAGAGAAGAGAAGAGGAGAGAAGAGGAGGAGAGAGGAGAGAAGAGGAGAGGAGAGAAGAGAAGAGAAGAGGAGAGAAGAGGAGAGGAGAGGAGAGGAGAGGAGAGGAGAGGAGAGGAGGAGGAGAGGAGAGGAGAGGAGAGGAGAGAAGAGAAGAGAAGAGGAGAGAAGAGAAGAGGAGAGTGAGAGGAGAGGAGAGGAGAGGAGAAGAGAAGAGAAGAAAGAGAAGAGAGGAGAGGAGAGAAGAAAGAGAAGAGAAGAGAAGAAAAAGAAGAGAAGAGAAGAAAGAGAAGAGAGAAGAAGAGAAGAGAAGAAAGAGAAGAGAAGAAGAGAAGAGAAGAGAAGAAAGAGAAGAGAAGAGAAGAGAAGAGAAGAGAAGAGAAGGAGAAGAGAAGAGAAGAGAAGAGAAGAGAAGAGAAGAGAGGAGAGGAGAGGAGAGGAGAGGAGAGGAGAGGAGAGGAGAAGAGAAGAGAAGAGAAGAGAAGAGAAGAGAAGAGAAGAGAAGAGAAGAGAAGAGAAGAGAGAAGAGAAGAGAAGAGAAGAGAAGAGAAGAGAAGAGAAGAGAAGAGAAGAGAAGAGAAGAGAAGAGAAGAGAAGAGAAGAGAAGAGAAGAGAAGAGAAGAAGAAGAGAAGAGAAGAGAAGAGAAGAGAAGAGAAGAGAAGAGAAGAGAAGAGAGGAGAGGAGAGGAGAGGAGAGGAGAGGAGAGGAGAGGAGAGGAGAGGAGAGGAGAGGAGAGGAGAGGAGAAGAGAAGAGAAGAGAAGAGAAGAGAAGAGAAGAGAAGAGAAGAGAAGAGAAGAGAAGAGAAGAGAAGAGAAGAGAAGAGAAGAGAAGAGAGAGAGAAGAGAAGAGAAGAGAAGAGAAGAGAAGAGAAGAGAAGAGAAGAGAAGAGAAGAGAAGAGAAGAGAAGAGAAGAGAAGAGAAGAGAGGGAGAGGAGAGGAGAGGAGAGGAGAGGAGAAGAGAAGAGAGGAGAGGAGAGGAGAGGAGAGGAGAGGAGAGGAGAGGAGAGGAGAGGAGAGGAGAAGAGAGGAGAGGAGAGGGAGAGGAGGAGGAGAGAGAGAGGAGAGGAGAGGAGAGGAGAGGAGAGGAGAGGAGAGGAGAGGAGAGGAGAGGAGGGAGAGGAGAGGAGAGAGAGAGGAGAGGGGGAGGAGGGAGAGAAGGAAAAGGGAGGAAGGAATGGCATGGGGAGGGAGAGAGGTGGGAGAAAAGAAGGCTGCACATACTTTAACTGAAATTAATGACCACCAGTCCTTACAAGATTCCCCTGCCCCCTGTATTCCCCCATGGGAAACTCATTAGGTAATGTGGTCTACATGGCGGAAAGCCTAAGCTCTCAGACAGAATTTCTCCTTCCATTTTTTGGCTCTGTTATGACTTGCCATATGAATGTCCATTAAACTGTAGAATCACCGAATGTCACAATGAAAATAGCCCTGAGAGAGCTAGGGAGAGCCCTGGACTCCAAGTCAAGAGAACCTGCCTTCAGATTGCATCTAGGGACATTTACCAGCTATGGGATTCTGGGCAAATCCTTTAACCCAGAGGCTGTTTCTTCATCTGTCAAATGGAGATAATAGCATCCTTGATGACACCATCCTCACACAGATGCTGTGGAGCACCAGAGTAAGATGATGTATGTAAAGTATCTCATAAACCTTATGTTGTTGGTGTGAGCAGCTATTTTTGCTATAGCAGCTGGGGCAGGGAGGGGGCACAGGCAGCAGTAGATAGACCACTGGCCCTGAAGTCAGGAAGACCTGAGTTCAAATCCAGCCTCAGACATCAGCTATGTGATCTTAGGAAACTCACTTAACTTCTGTCTCAATTGCCTCATCTGTAAAATGGAAATAATACCAGTGCCTATTTCTCCTGGGTTGTTTTGAGTATCAAAAGAAATAATATTTGTAAAATGTTTTACAAGTCATAAAGCACTAAATAGGTGCTAACTATTATCATTTAGCCCCACCCCCTCAGGTTTACAAATGAGAAAACTGAGGCTCAATAGAAGAGGAGTGCCTTGGCCAAAGTCACAGATATTTTAATGGTAGAGCTCTCTGTGACAGAGATTTAAATAGGAGGTATTTGATTTGTTTTGTTAAGCAAAATGCAACCATTGATAGATGCCACAAAGAGGCAACTCTCTGTCCTTCTATATGGTCTACTCCCAAAGTCTAGCCAACTTGCTGGGTGTGGCTTAAAATCTCAGCTTTCCCAACCTGTTCTTGGAAGCTCCCCTCACCCCAGGCTGGTTCCAACTTACCTTTCCAGATATTCTGAATTACTACCATTGTTGCCCTCTGCTTTCATGCCTAGTTTATCCAAAAAGACATGAAGCTAGTCTAGTGTACAAAGGACTTACTTCCAGAAAGAAGCTAAGGGGTCATATCTTATAACCAAGGCACCAGGGAGCTGGCAACATTTATTGAGCTCTCAAGCACCAGGATTAGACTGGTATCTCCAAAATATTATTTTATATTTTAAATCCTCATCTTCCATCTTGGAATCAATACTGCGTATTGGTTCCAAGACAGAAGAATGGTAAGGGCTGGGCAATGGTGGTCAAGTGACTTGCCCAAGGTCGCACAGCTAGGAAGTGTCAGTAGACAGATTTGAACCCAGAACCCCCCATCTCTAGGCCTGGCTCTCAATCCACTGAGTCACATCTTTTTATTAATTTTTCAAAACATATAGATGTTTATATCTGGTCCTCAGACTTTGTTTTCTTAAATTATTGAGAACTAGACCTAATTTTGAATAAAGTTCATCTTGCTGGGTTGTCATTCCTTCTGGCTTTCCTTCTCTTCTCTTATCATTTTTTTGGATTTAGGAATACTATCCCTATCTCTCCTTCCCATCATTGCCTTCAGTGAAAGGAAGGAAGGAAGAGAGAAAGAGAAGGAGACAGAGAAAGAGATAGAGACAGAGAGAGAGAGAGAGAGAGAGAGAGAGAGAGAGAGAGAGAGAGAGAGAGAGAGAAAGATGGAAGGAAGGTAGAGAGGGAGGAAGGAAGGAAGGAAGGAAGGAACGAACGAACGAACGAACGAACGAACGAACGAACGAACGAATGAATGAACAAAGGAACAAAGGAAGGAATGAGGGAAGGAACAAACGAACGAACGAAGAAAGGAACGAAGGAATGAAGGAAGGAAGGAAGGAAGGAAGGAATGAAGGAATGAGGGAAGGAACGAACGAACGAACGAATGAACGAACAAAGGAATGAAGGAAGGAACAAAGAAATGAAGGAAGGAAGGAAGGAACAAAGGAAGGAAGGAAGGAAGGAAGGAAGGAAGGAAGGAAGGAAGGAAGGAACGAAGGAACGAAGGAACGAAGGAAGGAAGGAACAAAGGAACGAAGGAACGAAGGAATGAAGGAAGGAATGAGGGAAGGAAGGAAGGAAGGAACGAACGAAGGAAGGAACGAAGGAACGAAGGAAGGAACGAAGGAACGAAGGAACGAAGGAACGAAGGAATGAACAAACGAAGGAAGGAAGGAATGAAGGAACGAAGGAAGGAAGGAAGGGAGGAAGGGAGGAAGGGAGGGAGGGAGGGAGGGAGGGAGGAAGGAACGAACGAACGAACAAACAAATGAACGAACGAACGAACAAAGGAAGGAACAAAGGAACAAAAGAAGAAACAAAGGAATGAAGGAAGGAATGAAAAAAGGAAGGAAGGAAGGAAGGAAGGAAGGAAGGAAGGAAGGAAGGAAGGAAGGAAGGAAGGAAGGAAGGACGGAAGGAAGGAAGGAAGGAAGGAAGGAAGGAAGGAAGGAAGGAAGGAAGGAAGGAAGGAAGGAAGGAAGAGAGGAAGGGAGGAAGGAAGGGAGGAAAGAGGGAAGAGAGGAAGGAGGGAAGCAAAGAAGGAAGCATTTATTAATTACCTATTCTGAGCTACACTGTGCCAAGAGCTTTACAAATATTTTCTCACTCCTCACAACAACCCTGGGACACAGGTTGCTATTATTACCCCCAGTTGACCTTAGGGGGTTTCCTGAGTCACAAAGTAGTTAAGTGACTTACCCAGGTCCCATAGGCAATAAGTGTCAGAGGCAGGATTTGAACTCAGGTTTCCTGACTCCACAGCCGGCCCTCTATAAGCTAAGAAGTGTGTAGGAACTATTGGAGGGTCGAGCTCTGATTAGCTGTACAAAGCCTATGTGGCTCTCCCTTAAAGAAGTGTTTCCCTGCTGTCTCCAGCCTGGAATGGCATGGATCTCCCCCGCTCTGGCCCCTCTCTTGGGCTCACACACCTTAAGGTTGAGCCCAGCCAAAAGCCAAGCATAGCCGTGGCTCCAATTAGCCTTCATTAGGAATTTCCCTCTTGGCCAAGGCCGTGTTTTCTTTCCCAAGTCAGATGCTGTCACTCAGCGGCGGCCGCTGACCTGTGTGGCCCCTGGTTCTCTCTCGCAGCATCCCAGGAGGAGCTGGGCAGGATGGCCCTGGTTGGAGCAGCGTGTGGTCATCACCACTCACTCCCCGGGCGCCTTGGAATAATAAACCAGGCCATGAAAGGCAGTTCAGTGCTGCTGTTTGCAAAGAGGGCCTCCGTGCTCTCCTGGCTCCCACCGCAGGCAGGGAGGGCCTGACAAGCCGCTGAAAGAGGTTATTAGTGTGCTGAGTCTAAAGTCTGCTGAAGTGTGAACAAAAGCTCTCTGGAAGGAGCCCCTGCCCACAGAGAAAGTAAATAAACTGGGGAGGGGAGGAGAGTCCTCCCTGGCACTTAGCACGCTGCCTGGCACAGAGAAGGGGCTCAATAACTGCTTACTAGCTGACTGGCCACACCAGAGACAAGACTCTCCCTGTGGAGGTGAAGTCGTGATCTTTGTCTTCAATGCCTCCAGAGGACCCAAGACAGTCAGAACTGGAAGGGACCACAGCAAGGACTCTTAGAGCCCATCTGGTCCAGCTTGTAACTAGCAGGGAGGCTCTCCAGTGCTCCTGCCCAGTGATGGGTCATTCATCTCTAAAAGAACCCACTACCTCCCAAAGCAAACAATCCTCTTTGGGCTACGGAAGGTTTTCCTTCTATAAAGAGAATCAACGTGCCCGCCACCTTTGCCATCGGCCCCAAATTCAGCTTTCCTGGGTGAAACCAGATATTGGGGCTCTTCGGACACTCGAAGACACCCAATGAGATGCCGCCGTCACCTTTTGTGCTCCAGAAGAATCCTCTCAGCAACGTACCCAGCCATTCTGGTCTAGCCTTGGATGGTCTTCGGGGAAAACTTGAATTCAAATTGTTCACCATGAGTAGCTACGCATGGGTTGGCTCAATGAATGAATGCCTAAATAAACAACCCATTCAAACATCTGTTATGTTCGGGGCACCGTGTTAAATCCTGGAGACACAAATTCAAAAGCAAGATAGTTCTTGCCCTCAACAAGCTTACATTCTAAAAGAGGAAATCTTTGATTGCGATCTAGAGCTCTAGCTCTGCCTAGACATCTAGATCCACATAGATCCCTGTGGGTGTGTGTCCGCATCTACATATGCTTGCAAATGTGCAATGAATGGCTTTTCCATGCAAGATGTTGTGCTGTAACTTAACAGAGACTGAGAAGCCCCAGGCGCGGCCCCTCTCTGGAATCTGACTGGAGGAATGAGATGGATTCACCTGAAAATCTGAGCCTAGACGTCCACTTGATGGATGCACACAATATGATGGAGAGACCGAGTTGTGGCCAGGAAGATGTGTGTGTGTGTGTGTGTGTGTGTGTGTGTGTGTTTTGGAGGGGGATGTTGAAGGAAAAGATCATTCGAGTCAGAAGACAAATAATTGGCACGTCCTTTCCAGGAATGGAAATGGTCATCTGATTACCATTCATAGGTCAAGAGTTGAAAAGGACCTTGAAAGTCATCAGAGCTGGAGACAAGATGGAGAGGAGAAGAGAGGAGGGTCCAAGCACTCCAGTATGGCATGGAAATGCCCAGAAGGGGAAGGGGGGGGGTTTGAAATCCGGCAAAAGAAAGTGAATCCTCATGTTTCAGACCCTTGGATCACAGGAATGGGAGCTTGAGTTCCTGCTAGGGAATGGAGGATGGCATTGCTGGGCATGGCATAGGGATGGCGTTGAAATCTAGAGGGAGTCTAGAGAATACAGTTTTCAATTCATGCCATGTCCTGAGCTTTGTGCAAGGAAAGCAAAGCTGAAAACTCAACGTCCCTGTCCTCAAGGAGCTCACTGCTTAGACCAAGTTCTATAAATACAGTCAATTGGGCTTTGCAGTGTTGGCAATACTAAAAAGTAGAAAGCTAACAGAATCCTTCATAGGTCTCTCTAGGATCTCAGAATCCAACCCCTTCATTCTTCAAGTAAGGAAACTGAGGCATAGGCAGGTTAAGTGACCAACCAGTCACACAAGCATTCAACATCAGAGGCTGGATTTGAACCCAAGACCCTTTAATTCTGAAGCCAGTGTTCTTTCCACCATTCATTTACACATCTATGTTCTCCCTATGGGAACTTCCCCTAAGCAGGAGAGTCACTCCAATCAGGAATCTCTTGGCTTATTTGCTGACAGTTCCAAGCATACTGGGATTCCCTTTCCTCACCTCTCCTCTTCTCTGAGATGTCAGGGGCATATTTTCAGTGTTCCTTCCTGCCTTCCCCCTTCCCTCTCTGAAACTCCTGCTACTTTCCAAGAATGGTTGCCCTTGTGGGCTTTGTAGTCTATGAAGAATTGTCATACCACCAGATAGAAGCAGGAGCTACAACACCTCAGAGAGCAAAGAAAGCCAATCTTAATTAGAAACATTTGGTACATGGTGGTTGGACAGACCCTCTGGAACTTTCCAGCAGGGCTTCTCCATGCAAGTTTCCCCGACAACTGCCAAATTTAGAGGAACCGGGCTGCTCCAGAGAGAATGACTTTCTTGGGACTCCCAAGATATACCCTGGGGGGATCATTCCATCCTGTGACTAGGGAGGGTATTCTTTGGCCATTGGAGTAACTGCATGAAGAGGCTTATTCCTGAGAATACGTCAGAACACAGGTGAGAAATAAGTCCCCTCTCAGCTCTGAACCAAAACAATCACTGCTCTGAGAAGGGGAAATGATGCTCATTGGGAGGGGGGAAGTAGTCACATTTCTCCTGTTAGTTCTATTCCTTTCACAGAGTTCAAGTCAATTCAACAAGAACTCATTCAGTGACTGCTATGTCTGCTGGATTCTAGGGCTACAAAGAAATACAAAACAGCCCTATTTTCAAGAAGCCTACAGTGGGTTGATCCCATCCCTTTGGAGAATACTATGGAATTATGCCCAGAGAATCATAAAACTGTGTATACCCTTAGACCCAGCAATACCACTGGTGGGTCTGCTTCCCAAGGTGATCAGGGGAAAAGGAAAAAGAACCCATATGTTCTTTTTGTTTGTTTGTCTTTTAAACCCTTACCTCCTGTCTTAGAATCAATACTAAGTGTTGGTTACAAGTGATAAAGGGTAGGCAATGCTGGGGAATTGACTTGCCCAGGGTCACACAGCTAGGAAGTATCTGAGGCCAGATTTGAACCCAAAACTTCCCATCTTCAGGTCTGGCTCTCTTATCCACTGAATCATCTACCTACCTGTAGAACTTAATTGTTCTAAAATATTCATAGCATCTTTTTTTGCGATGGCGAAGAACTGGAAATTGAGAGGATGTCCATCAATTGGGGATCAGACAAACAAACTGTGATACATGACTGTGATGGAATACCACTGCACTATAAGAAATGATGACCAGATTAATTTTTAAAACATAGAAAGACATGAAATAATGAAGAGCAAATGAGTAGAACCAAGAGAACAACAGAAATATTGTTTGAAGAATGACTTGTGTGTGTCTATCTTCAAAGAAAGAACTAATAAATAGAAATAAGCAAGACATAGTTGATCTGTAGCTTTTTTGGTCAAACAATGCCTCGTTGAATGTGGGGAAGGGAGGGAGGGAAGGAGATGATGAGGAATTTTGGTGTAACCAATAAACAAATGAATTAATAAAATAATTTTAAAAAATTTTTAAGAAGCTTACAGTTTCCTAGGGGTAAACAGCATGTAAACACACACAAAAAAAGGATAAAATATATATAATATGAATACAAACTCAGTTGGGGAATGGGACAGGGAGGAAGCTATAACAAAAAGGGGCATCAGGAAAAATCTCCTGTAGAAAATGGGAAAGTCCCCTATAGAAGATTTGAACTGAACTTTAGATATCCCAAGATATAGAGGTGAGGGAAGAGTGTTCCAGGCATGAGAGACAAAGGCACAGAGGTGGGAGATTACATAGAATTACAAGCAGACACATTTACCTGGTATATAGAATTCATGAGGGGAAGTAATACAAAATCAGTCTGAAGAAAAAATAATCTGGAACTAAATTGTGGTGGGCTTTATGTGTCATATGGAGGGGTTGGCATTTTATCCTAGAGGCATGAGGCACAAAGAAAGGAGATGACAAAGCATGTGCTTGCATTCCTCAGCTAGGACAATTTGACTGGGATTCTGAGGAATAAAGTAAAAAGTAGGCTCCCACCACATCTTTTGACTCCAAATCCAAGAGCACAGATTTATAAAGAGCAAAGAAAAAAGGCCCCAGCACCACTGTGAATTGTAAAACACTGAAAGAGATGAGTTGGGTCTCAGTTGGGTTTGTCTATTAGGGATGGCTGGGCACATGATAACAAGAGCAGGGCAAAAGCCAAGTGACCCAAGATTTGTTGTGGGTTGTTTTCACCAGGAAACTTCCACAATAGAAGCAGGTGTATTCCATAATAGAAGCAGGCAGCAGAGTATTGAGCAGCAAACTCAGTATCAGCAATTGTTACGATAAGGGAAAAACAGTAGTCCCCAACCAATAAATCTCTGTCTTCCAGAAAGCATTTTATCAAAGCATGTCAAAGGATGCTGGACAGGAAATTTGTAAACCTATAGCAACATCACAATAATTTTATTAACCATAACTGGATTTTCCAAAGACTCCAAGGGAGTTAATTCAGAAGCTACATCTTCCAAGTAGGACCCACAATCATCAATTTCAAAATTGGAAAATGTCATTGTTGAGAAGGCAAAGAGGATGACTGTTACTCATTCCGCACTGAAGACAAGTAGAACTATTTCTTTGCAATTGGCACGCATGGGAGAATGTGTATATGAAGCAAAGAAGAAAGGAAAGCCTGAATGAAAGGATGAAAACACATTTAATAGGTTCTTACTATATGCCAATCACTATACTAGGTGCTAGAGATACAAAGCACGAAGAGATAAGCACGAAGAGAGTCCTTGCCTTCAAAGTACACTAAATAATTAGCAAGCTACTCTGGGAATTTCAGTGTGAGTTTAGAAAGTCAGTTTGGATTCCAGGTTTGAGAAGATGCTGTTGGACAAAGTTAAAAGGTAAGAATTAGGAAGCTGTGCTAATTGGAAGTGGATCTGAAATGAGCATAAAGCTTCTTTAAAATGAAGGCATAAAGGGGGCAGCTGGGTTGTTCAGTGGATGGAGAGCCAGGCCTAGAGATGGGATGTCCTAGGTTCAAATCTGGCCTCAGACACTTCCCAGCTGTGTGACTCTGGGCAAGTCACTTCACCCCCATGGCCCAGCCCTTACTGCACAATATACAGTATTGACTCCAAGACAGAAGGTAAGGGTTTTTTGGTTTTTTTTTTTAATGAAGGCATAAAGAAAGAAAGTGAATCACAGAACCATGGGAAAATATTATAAATTAATAAATTAAATAACATGTTTCAGTTAATAAAATAAAATGAAGGCATAAGTAATTTGGTAAAATAGGGTTCAATTGATAAACTATTACATCCTGGCTTTTTAAAAAATCAATTTTTTTTAATATTTGGAGCTTCTCAAAAGCAGGGACTGCCTTTTTCCTTAATTTCCATGCCCAGCACTTACCACAGTGTCTGACACATACTAAGGACTTAATAAAGGTTTATTGATTAACTGACTGATTGATAATGGTGGGCAACGTGGCTTAGTGGTTAAGAGAACTGAGCTTGGCATCATCAAAGACTTAAGTTCAAATCCTGCTTCCAATACTCACTGTGTCATCCTGAGAAAATATTTCACTTCCCCTTTCAGAATCTCAGTTTTTCATCTGTAAAATAAAGTGATTGAACGTAAAATGGCCTCTTATCTCCCTTACATTTCTGAATTTATGACCTTTTTTTCTCATTACCTGATTTCCCTATGTATTCCTCTCCCTAGTCCCTCTCTGAGAGCTATCCCTTTAACAAAGAGTAAAAAAAATTGGGGGAGGGGAGAAAATAGAATAAAACTAACCAACACGTCTCCCCAAAGTCTGCCATTACAGTGTCCCATACTAATAGTCCTCCCCCTCTACAAAGATGCAGATAAAAGTCTCCCTTTCTTCTCTGGGACCAAGCAGGGTCTTTTTAATTTGGTGGCCTTCAGGTAAGATGATTTTGCCATTGTCCTTTCCATGAATGATACTGACAACAGCGACTGGACTTGCCCATCAGGTTGTTGCCTCCCAGTGTTGACTTTGTTTATTGTTGCTGAGATCATTGCATTCCCTGTTATCTTGGCTCCCTTCTCTCTTTGCACCTCTTCTTCCAAGTCTGTGGGTCCCTCAGAGCCTTCATATTTCTCAGAATTCTTCACATTCCTCACTCTTGGTGGCCCGGTAGTAGTATTCCATTACATCCATGTGCCACAGAATCACAGAATTTCAGAGTCAGAAGGCCAGAGAGATCATTTAATCCAACCCAGACCCAAAAGGAATTCCCGTCGTGCCATACCCAACAAGCATGCAGCCACGCAGTCTTTGCTTGAATGCTAAAAAAAGAGAACAGTTTTCTCAAGGAGGGAACATTCATTCCCAGCCTCTTGAGACAACTCATTCAAGTTTTAGTTGATTCACTAGGCATTCCATGCTCTTCCCATCCATCCTTAGGCACATATTTTGCTCCGGTCTTTTGTAATCACAAGTAATCCTGCTATGAACATCTTTGAACATGAATCTTCTCTGGCTGCCAGTAGTTTCAAGAACATAGTCTTACCCATCAAACAACCAACAAGCATTAATCAAGTACCTGCTATGTGTTAGACACTGTGTTTGACAAAGGGGATACCAGAAGGACCAGAATCTCTGGGCCAAAAGGGATGAACAATTAAATAACTTTTCTTACAACATTCCAAATTGTTTCTTCCCAATTTATCCCACTTTCTAGGAACAAGAGCTCAGCTACGATGATGATGATGATGATGATGATGATGATGATGATGATGATGATGATGATGATGATGGTGGCGATAATGTTGATGGTGGTAGTGATGATGACAAAATAAATTGTATCATAACTAAAATGTCCAACACAGGTCTTAACCTGCAAAGGCCTTATCTGGTTTAATCCTCACAACAATCTTTTAAAAGAGATTGGTTTTACAGATAAGGAAACTGAGGGTGTGAGAATCTTCCAGGGTCACACAGCTATCAAGTATCTAAGGCAAACTTGGAATTCAGCTCTTTCTGCCTCAAAGTCCAGCAATCCATGCTGCCACTATCTTTTTATCCAGGGCTTCGAGGTTGGTGTGGGAAGCACAGTGAAATTCTTTTTCAGTGTTCCCATTCCTGCGGATATCTTAGCTCTGCTCTCTGTTCTTCCGTTGCCTCCATTTCCCCCTTCTTTTTCTTCTCTTACTTTCTAAAGCATTTATGGGCTGAGGGCTCCTGGTCACAGAAAGCCAAGCTCCATCATTCTACTTTCTTTCTCCCCAACCCAAACCTGTGGATTCTGCACAGCAGCCTTAACTTAATACATTTATTCAGCAACTGTGAGGACCAGACATATTTAGAATGCTTCTCATCAGTCTTTAGCTAGCAGTGTGAAAGAGCAGGTAGAGTGCTTCTCTGCTCCCATGATCTATCAGGCGCCTTTCCCCACAAAGGGAGATATATTTCTGGCCAGATCAAGCCATTTTTCCCAAGCTAATGTACTGAAAGAGCTCATCTAACAGGGTAATTATTAATAATGATGTTCTACGCTGATAAAATCATAATGAAATTGTTGTTTCTCCCAATAAGTGGGGAACTTACAGAGGAAATTGAAATTGCCTAATCAGCTGAACCAAGAAGGCCCATCAGTAATAGAAATAGGTGGCATGAGAGGAAATCGTGGATAATCATAGTGACTTACCTACCTCACATAGGCCTTTTTCCAAGTGGCAAAGTTGCAATCTGGGATTCGGATCACCTAAGAACACCCCTACCAAGCTACAAAGGAAGAACTCCGAAGGGAGAGGAAATTGTGCTGCATTTCTTGGCATGAAGATGATCTTGATTCCAAGTCAAGACCATCCTAGGTTAGTCTGACACCTAGAACAAATGGCTCAATGGCAATGATAAAAAATTAGTTAAGTCCCATCCAGAACAAAAGACCTGAAGGCAGAATGAACCTCAAAAGTCAACTCTCACTTTGCAGATAAGGAAACTGAGGCCCAAAGAACTTAAGTAATGTATCTAAGGCAATAAAAGTTATAAATATCAGAGGCAGGATTTGAAACACCATGTTGCCTCTTAAGTATA
>NC_077233.1:17630453-17769206 GCF_027887165.1 Monodelphis domestica
ATTTTTATTTACTAACGAGCAAAGAGGGCATAGAGGGGACATGGTAGTGTGAAGATTGGATTTGGCTCTACCCTGATTGTAACAATGAAGATACTTAGCTCTTCCTTTATTGGGAAGATTGAATTGTAATCCCCAGTCTATTTTTAGATTTTAATCCCCAAAGGGTTAACTCAGTTTTAAAGTAGATCTACCCATTTTAACTACAAAAGGTGTTAACTAACAAAAAAAAGGTGTTAACTAACCACAAAAGGAACTACAAAAGGTGTGAACACCTGTTTCATACATTGAGTGGGCAGTCCTGGAGAGAAGCCTCTGCTATGATTGGTAGACATAAAAATTTAGGGGAGGGGACACAAGAGGCAAAGTTCTTTAAATAGAGGAAATAGAGGCACACAATAGCCAACTTTGAGTATTGTTAAGGATTGTTGGATAGAAGAGAAACTAGACTTTTTCTGTTTCATCCCAAAAGGCAGAATTAGAAGCAATAGTTGGTAATAAGGGATGGTAAAGAGAAGCCATTTCTTCTCATCATAAGTGTGAATTTTAGATTTACTCCACCCTATTTATTCTTTAGAATTTTAGCCACAAGGAATGTATTCACCCCCACTTAAGGATTAAGGGTGGAGAAGGATGGTCTATGACCCACATGTGCTAGCAAGTGACAAATCAGAAACAACTATCTAACATTCTGGGCAGTCCAAAGCCAAGTTTAAGCCACAATTGGTACATGTAAGATATAGGAAGTGATGCAAAGGACTGCCTTTATATTTTGCAGTCACTTCCTATGAGGGGAACTTGACCATGGAATTTGACTGTGGAGGAACTTGGGTGTGAGACCTCAGACTGCTTCCCTTGGACTGGTACATGGTGAGTGAAAAGGCTGACTCCCCTTTCCTTGGCTTTTCTGGAGGCACCAGCCTCTGGAGAGGCCCATCATCTTGGGACCCCTTTTCCCTTGACTTTCTGGAGATATCAGTCTCTGGAGAGACCCCTAAACTTGGAGGAGATCTCATGGCTGGAAGTCATGTTAGATTTAATCCTCTGCTCCCCCCCCACCCTTGGCTGGGGTCTCAGTACTCCTGCCTGGTTTAGACCAGCTATCTCTCTTTTTCCTCTCTCATTTCCTTAATTTCTTCCCTCTATTGTAAGTAAACTACCATAAAATCCATTTCTGACTTGAATAATTCATTGGGATTTGGTAATTAAATCCCTGGTGACCAAACCAAAATATATCCAGTCCAACCCTAAATTTTATCTCTTACGTAAGAAAAATAAGAATTAAGACCATCCAAAGTGGGACAGTCTGATCATTCTATAGCAAAAATGAATAATATGGAAATAAGTATCAAGTGATAACATTTTTACAACCCTGTGGAATTACTTGTCAGCTCTGGAAGGGGAGAGAGTGGAGGTTAGAGAGAGAAAATGAATCATGGAAACATGGAAAAATATTTTTAAAATAAATGTTTAAAAATCCCAAAGCAGGACAGTCTTCTCTAAGAAGGGAATGGCCTCCCCATCACTAGAGGTCTTCAAAGGTTCATCAAGTATGTTATAGACAAGGTTCTTACTCTGCTATGAACTCATCTAGATGGCCTCTGACATCCCTCCCAACTCAGATGCTATGATTCTCAGAGGCTGCCTTCACTACTATGGATTAAACTAATTTTTTGTTCATATTTGTAGTGACAGATAAGCAAGTTCCAGACAATTTTGCTTCATTGTCATCTTATAGTAAAAAGGTATAGCCCATTGCTTTAGCTATTTTGCAAAGCAAAAGATGACCTGAGAAGATACATCAGTATTCATATCTATTAGAGCGGATGAAACAAACTCCAGTGATTCATTATTGCCTCTAAGATAGAAGAGACTCATTTGTTTGATTTTTAAGATGCTTCTTGTCTTTTCTAGCCTCACTCTGTATTATTCCCTTTTGGATACTCTACAGTCTAGCCATATTGACCGTCTTATTCCATCTCCCAACTCTATGCCTTTCCATTGGCTGCCACCTATGAGAAGATACTTATTCCTCACTTCTACTTCATAGAATTTCTGTCTTCTCTGGGATGAAGTTCAAATTCAGCCTGCTACCTTCAACATGAAGTCTTCTCTTGGTCTCCCAACTGCCCTCCTTCCCAATTACCACATCTCGATTTTTATTATATATATATATATATATATATATATATATATATATGTGTTGTCTTTCAATAGCTCCTCAAGAGAAGGATTTGTTTCATTTTTTATATTTTTATTCCACATGTCTAGCACAGTGTCTGACATATAACAGATGCTTAATAGAGAATTGTAGCTATTAGAGAATGGCTATGGGGCAGCTAGATGGTCCAGTGGATAAAAGCCTGAAAATGGGAGGTCCTGAGTTCAAATCTAGTCTCAGGCACTTCTGAACTATGTGACCCTGAGTCAAGTCACTTAACGCCAATTGCCTAATCCTTACCACTCTTCTGTCTTGAAACCCATGCTGATTCTAAAACCAAAAGTAAGAATTTTTAAAATAAGAGAATAGTTATTTCAAAATTAGGTGAAGATAATAATAAAATTGTAAATGGGCCATAATCAATTTGGAAAATATCCAAAACCTACATGATATTTTGTATTAATAGAATTTGTTTCCAAATATCTTAGTCCCTCCCTGTATCATAGAAGACATCATTTAACAAATGGATTTGTGTATATAGATTATGCCTTTAGTGTTTCCATTTTTCAGTTCATTCTCTGGAGGTGAACATTCACAACTTATTCTTCAAGTATTAAATCCGAAGGTGTATATAATGTTGCCTTGGTTCTCCTCATTTCACTGTCCTTTATCTCAAGTAGATCTTTCTAAGTTTTCTTTTTCCTAAATTAGCCTGCCATCATTTCTTATGGCACAGTAGTTTTCCATAACAATCATATACCACAATTTGTTGAGTCATTCTCCAATTGATGGACATTCCTTTAATTTCCAGTTCTTTGCTACCACACAGAGTGGTATATGTTGAAACATATAGCTCCTTTTTGTTTTTCTTTGATCTCCTTGGGAAACAGACTCATTGCTAGAGCTAAGGATATGCACAGTTTCATAACTATCTGGGACTAATTCCAAATTGCCCTCCAAAATATTTGGATCACAGCCATAGCACTGCTGGGTTTATACCCCAAAGAGATAATAAGAAAAAAAAGATTTGTACAAAAATATTCATAGCTGTGCTCTTTGTGGTGGCAAAAAATGAAGGGATGCCCTTCAGTTGGGGAATGGCTGAACAAATTGTGGTAAAAGGAATAATGAATGTGAAGAATTCCATATGAACTGGAAAGACCTCCAGGAATTGATGCAAAGTGAAAGGAGTAGAACCAGGAGAATGTTGTACATAGAGACAGACACACTGTGGCACAATCAAATGTAATGGACTTCTCTACTAGCAGCAGTGCAATGATCCAAGACATTTCTGAGGGATTTATGAGATAGAACGCTATCCACAGAGAAGGAACTGTGATACTAGAAACAGAGAAGAAAAACAACTGCTTGATCACATGGCTCAATGGGGACATGATTGGGGATGTAGACTCTAAACGATCACCCTAGTGCAAATTTCAATAATATGGAAATAGGTCTTGATCAATGACACAAGTAAAACCCAGTGGAATAGCTCATTGGCTACTGGAGGGGGATAAGAAAAAACATGAATCATGTAACAATGGAAAATTTTTCTTAATCAATTAAATACAATTTTTAGTGGTGGATCAATTCATAGCTCTACCAATAATAGTGTGTTAGCAGCCCCATTTTTTCTACATTCTCTCCAATATTTGTCATTTTTGCCCTTTGTCATTTTAGTCACTCTCGTTGGTATGAAGTAATATCTCAGAATTGTTTTGGTTTACATTTCTGTAATGAGTAGTGATTTAGAGCATTATTTCCCATACCCACACATAGCTTTGATTTCTTCATTTGAAAATTGTTCATATATTTTGCCCACATCAATTGGGTGATGATTCTTTTTCTTATAAATTTGGCAAAGTTTAATTATGTCACAACCACTCAATAAACTCCAGTAGTTTCCCTATGGCCTCCACGAGCAAATACAAATGTCCAATTTGGCATTCAAAGCCCTTCCAAAAACTTGTCCAGTCTTCTTACACCTTGCTCCTCCTACCCAGATTCTTTGATCCAATAACCCTGGGCTCCTGGTAATTATAGAAACAAAATTCTCCATCTCTTGGCTCTAGGCATTTTTCCTGACTGTCCCCCATGACTGTTCTCCCTCTTCCACAGTGGGAGTATTGTGCCTGTCACTTTACAGGTGAGGAAAATGAGATCAAGTGACTAGCCTAGTTAGTATCCCAGGAAGTGTTTAAACCCACATCATCCTAACTCTATACCTGGAACCATAACCTCAGGGACCAGACAAAGGATATCTCATAGAAATGGTGATTCAGAAGGTCCTCTTCCTGGAAATATGTCCCAAGGTCAGGATATTGCTATCTGAGATTGAATTATCTGAATTATTTATTTTTAAATTAATTTGGAAATCCTAGGAAACTGGATTCCAATCCCAGCTCTGCTACTTTCTTGGCATGTTATTCTGAACAAGAAAGTTCATTTCTTCAGTCCTCTGTTTTCACAACTATGACATAGAAAAGTAAGATAAGTAAAATGGGTTCCCTTCTAGCTCTCCTTCTATGATTCTGTGAATCATAAATGGTTATGGCATACTGTGCAAACTAAATATCTGGGGGATCTCCAACCCAGTCCAATCCCAGAAGACTCACCACAAAAGGAGTCACAGAGTCCAGAAGATGTGACATATGGAGGCCATTAGCCTATTAAAGGATCCAGGGAAAGGGCTGAGAGGGAGGCTTAAAAAGCCAGTGTGTGAAGTTTGTAGAGCTCTTAGCTCTAGTTTCTCTCTCTCCGCCATTCTCTGAGCTGTCCCTGCATCATACAGGGGACCATATAGGACTAGAATCATGGATCTAATCCTACCTTAAGTTAGAAAGGCTGGAAACCTCGTTTCTCTCTTTCTTTCTCTTTACTAATAAATACTTATAAATTTAGCATAAAGTCTCCAAGATTCATTTTTCTTCCTCACAATACTCAGGAAACGTCCATAGGGTGATAATGTGTTTCCATCACATAAACATGAAAATGAAGATCTGGTTTTTGAAACTAGCCAGTCTTCCCCCAACACTTTTGACTTATGATTATCTCCCTTCTTGGGACAAATCTCTTTCACATGCCCTAAATGTTATGGATTTGACTTACTGCCCACTTGACAGGAGAAAAGAAAAACAAACCATTGAGAAACTTGTAAATATTTGCCATGCAGCATAACATCAGCATGCTGGGAGAGAACCCTTCAGAAAGCAGAGGCAGCTTGCCATCCTACCAGCTGAGTAAGCAGTTCTTAGAAGAGAAAGAAGACTCTTGGAACCCTTCAAGGTTCAACTTAAGTACCATCTCCCACCACAGAAGGCCTTTATTGATCCTCCTTCACCTCTACTCCCAGTTACCAATATCGTCCTTTCTGAAATTATTTCATATTTATGTGTTATGTTATGTACAGGATAGTATTCATCTCACAAAATGGTGGCCTATGAGAGATGGCAGGGACCTCCAAGGCTATATAGCCCAAACTAGATCTGAAAAAGAAGCCTCTCTCTAATATATCTAAGAAGTACTCATGCTCTCTCTTGGGAATCTCCTAGGAGGAGGATTTAGCACCTCTCTGAGCAACCCATCCCACTTTGGGTCAACAATAATAGCTAGGTGGAGCAATAGATAGAGCACTAGGTCTGGAGTCAAAAAGACTCATCTTCCTGAGTTTAAATCTGGCCTCAGACACTTACTGGCTTTGTGACCCTGGACCAGTCACTTGCCTCTGCCTCAATTTCCTCATATGTAAAATGAGTTAGAGAAGGAAATGGCAAATCACTGCAATATCTTTGCCAAGAAAATCCCAGATGGAGTCACAAAGTGTTGGACAGGACTGAGAGATGACAGAAATAATTGTTAGGAAATATTTCCTGACATCATTCCAAAATTGTTCCTTTTGCCAATTCTATCATAACTGTCCTGATTTTGCCCTCTTGGGCCAAGCAGAACCAATCTAATAATCCATCCTCCACATAACTACCTGTCAAATACTTTAAAATAGCTCTTATGTCGAGCATCTAGATGGCTCTGTGGATTGAGAGTCAGGCATTGAAAGAGAAGGTCCTGGGTTCAAATCTGGCCTCAAACACTTCCTAGATGTGTGACCCTAGGCAAGTCACTTAACCCCCTTTGCCTAGCCCTAACTTCTCTTCTGCCTTGAAACCAATACATAGCATTAATTCTAAAAAGGAAGGTCAAGGCTTTAAAAAAAAAGTCTTGTCTGCCTTTTGATCCAGCCAAGGAAAATACTTATACTAAAGCATTTATAGCAGCTCTTTGTAGTGGCAAAAAAAATGGAAAATGAGGTGATGCCCATTGATTGAAGAATGGCTGAACAAATTGTGGTATATGATGGTGATGGAATACTATTGTGCTCAAAGGAATAATAAACTGGAGGAATTCCACATGAACTGGAAAGACCTCCAGGAACTGATGCAGAGTGAAAGGAGCAGAACCAGGAGAACATTATACAGAGATGGATACACTGTGGCACAATTGAATGTAATGGACTTCTCTACTAGCAGAAATGCAATGATTCAGGACAATTCTGAGGGACTTATGAGAAAGAATGTATCCACATCCAGAGAAAGAACAGGGGGGAACAGAAACACAGAAGAAAAACAACTGCTTGATCAAATGGATCGAGGGGGATGTGATTGGGGATGTAGACTCTAAATGATCACCCTAGTACAAATATCAATAATATGGAAATAGATATTGATCAATGACACATGTAAATCCCCCCCAAAATAAGTCTTATCATGAATAGCAGTAGCTGGGGGGATACACGCTCTTCTCAGAGAAAATTGATCCCACAATGCCACTAAATACTATGGTATATTTAGACCACTGCAGACATATGGGAGCGCCAACAGAGAAGGCTTGAGAGAGATCAGAAGAAGAAGGGAGGGAGCTTTAAGGACTCACTAGATTAGGTGCTGGTCTTGGGGGACACAATCCTGGGAAATGGAATTGAGGAAGAGTGGACTTTAGGAGAAGATTATGCGATCCAGCTTTCCAACTGAGATAAGGATACATGTGCGACTGAGTTCATGGGAATAAATAGGTTCCCTCTTTTGTCAGGAAACCTCTTGGAACTCGGAGGAAAAGAAACTCAGTTGCCTTGGGTATCTGAGAAACAATTCCTCCAGCTGGTAAAATCTTGCACAGCTTGATGGATTTAGTTTTCTTCTTCAAAATACAGACGTCTTCTTTGTTACACAGAAAACCTTTGTAAGCACTAAGTTAGATACAGTCCACCTATAAATTATAAAAGCAGAAAATGCAAAGGGAGGACAGATAAGGCAAATTTTAGGGTTGGGTTTGAAATTATTCCACTCCAAGCACTTAGTATGTCAACCTCTATGCTGTGTTCATGATATAAGGAGAAAAGAGAAACCTCAAAGAGCTCGCATTCTAAGAAGAAAAGACAACATCCATAAGGGAGTGGTAGCCATGGAAGGGGGGGTTGGTAGGAGAAGTCACAAAGCTGGTGAGCAGAGTCATAAGGTAGCTGATTGGCATGCCCTCTCCAATAACAACGGTGTGTTGGCCCTAGACGGTGAGATAGAACGGGAGTGGGAATTCTGTATGCAATGGAAGTCAAGAAGATGGCTGGGGTGGCCATCTGGACAGGAAGCGAAGCAAAGCCTTGTTAGGGGTCAACTAGCTCTAATGTGTCTGTTCACTCACCAATCAGTCCCAAGGAGAGAATTCCAAAAGGGAAAGTATCAACTCCCCCAGGGGTACTCAATGGATGGTCTGGTGGTGTTTGAAGAAGCAATGAAAGCCTCCTGGGTCCCAGAGATGAAAACTAAGAACAATGTGGGCAGAAACTGGAAAGAGAAAGGTTTAGGCTTCCTGGGGAGTGGAGGGAGAGGGGAAAGGGGGGAATATTTCCTAACCATTAGAGTTGTCCAAGTGTGTCTAGGGCTTAGGGTTAGGTCAGGGGTAGTGGGTGGAGTCTGCCTCTTTGGATGCCTTCAACTAAAGGACAGAAGATGACTGAAGGGGGGGGGACTTTTCAATAAGGCACAGGTTAGAGTAGGTGTCTTCAGACTTTCTTTCCAATGTTGAAATCCCATGATTCTTTGACATCTTTTAACATTGGGAAGGATTTCATTTTTAACTGTTTCTATTGAAATCGTTTCTTTTATTATAACCTACATTTCCCATTGTATCTACCCACTCACTCCATTCTAGAGAGCCTGATAAGAAAGAACTCTAAAAGAAGGAGGGAAAAGTCTGGCAAAACCAACCAACATATTGGGAAAATACAATCAGCTTCCATCCGTGGTCGCCAACTCTACAAGGAAGAATGACAAGCCAGATTCCACTCCATTGCAGTACTTTTTTGTACTGGGGCCTCAAAACATTTTGTTATTGAACAATTCCAAAAGGTTTGGTAACTGCTGGCTGGCACATGCCAGGAAGACGTTTCCCAAAGTTCTTGGGTGTCTTCCTCCTCCTTGGAGCATCCCCTTTAAGTTATTATGTTCAGTGTGTCTTAAAAGGACTACATTTGTATGAGCTAAGTCAGCCATAAAGTATTTGAATTGCTTCTCAGAACCGACAAACACTGAAGTTCCTGTCACTCACCAAGCACCGTGGTGGACGCTGGGAACCCAGAAAACAAAGCAGAGATGTCCCAGGAAGCTTTGCAGCATGGTATCACCCATGTCTCAAGTCAAGTGGACAGGCATTTATGAAGTGTCTACTCTGTGTCTGTACTGTTCCAAGCACTGAGCATACAAAGCAAGGCAAAAGACAGCTCCTGCTCTCCAGGAGCTCACCGTCTAAGGGAACAAAGATGTTTAAGCAAGCACATATAAAGAAGAAATAGCCAAGAGGAAAGTGGGCATCATCTCAGGAGATAATTGGAGGCTCCCCGATGTGGCCAGGACCTCCTGTGGTCAGCTGTTCAGGATGCCCTACCCACTTGCATTTCTCCAGTTAACATGCTTTGGACACATAATATCTTCCTTTGGGGGGGTGTTTTGTTTTGTTTTGCCCCTCAAAAGCCAACGGATCAATTCTCCCAGCAAGCCCTGAGAAGTCTCTTCTCTGGAGACACGTGTCAGCAAATAGAATTCTGCACTCCTTCCCCTTGATATCATGCCATATTTACAAAGCAAGCTCAGCGTCTTGTCAGCTCAGACATCTCTCTTTACTAGGTACTATCTGTGGGGCAATAAAAAGCGGCGCATCTTATAGCACTTGTCTCTTTGATGGAGCGTAAGGGAGGGAGGTGGCCTGCGACAAAGGGCAAAGAGATATTTCATTTCCGCCATTTGGAATCTCTCCCCCCCCCCCCCCCGCCACGAGAGAGAAAACTGATTTGGGGCAGCACAAAGCGAGCATCATTTTTTTCTTTCATTCCCTTTCCCTGGCAGGGCTTGTCAAGCTGAATTTGGGGAGGGGTGCCTAAGGGAATGAACCATGTTCTGGTAGAAAGTATTGGGGTTTTCATTAGCCCTCTCGGTCTCTCTCACCTGGTAGTTATTTCATTTCAATTCTACCAACACTTATTAAGCACCGACCAAGTACAATATCCTATTCTTGATGGGGGGGGGGGGGTAGAGACAAAATCAAGCGTCTTGGACCCAGTTTCCAATTCACTGGGTCCTGCTTTCTTAAGCCCGGGGAATCTGCCCCTGCTCTCAAGGAGCTCAAAGTCTAAGGGAGAGACCACATTCAAGCAACTTTGTACAAAGAAGACATAGACAAGGGAAAGGCAATGGAGAGGAAACCTGTAGTGTTTAGGGACTCCAGTTACTGGGCATTCAGGACACCCTCCTCATTTGCATTTGCCCTTCTTTTGTGGCCCCTCAATTAGAATGTAAGTTCCTTGAGAGCAGGGATGGTTTTGGTTTTTGTATTTGTATCTCCACCACTTTAAGAGCATAACAAATCAGAGGCAGCTGGGTGACTCAATGGATTGAGAGCCAGGCCTAGAGACTGGAGGTCCTGGGTTCAAATCTGTGACCTCAGACACTTCCCAGCTGTGTGACCCTAAGCAAGTCACTCCACCCCCATTGCCTAGTCCTTCCCACCCTTCTGTCTTGGAACCAATACACAGTGTTGGTTCCAAGATGGAAAGGAAGGGTTTAAAAAAAAAAGAGAGTTTAACAAATGCATTTTCATTCATTCATTCTTCTACCATCTTACAACCAGCCTAAATGAATTTGGAGGGCTTATCACCAAGCTGTGATGATTTTTTTTTCCCCACTGCAGCCTCTTGAAGATTAAGCTAGAGAGCAGTTGTTATCTGTGTTGGTGACAAAATACTCACACCAAGAAGAAGAATATTTCATAGCATGTTACAGTTTGTGAAAGTATTCTACATGTATTGCTACCTTTGAACCTCTCCTGGAAGGCAGGTGCTATTTTACAGAGGGGGGAACTTAGAGTTTAAGTAATTTGTCCAAGGTGACGCCCTTGGAAAATATCTGAGACAGGATTTGAACTCAGGTCTTCCTGATTCCAAGTTCAACATTCCATTTGTAGTTTGGTGATGCCCATGACCCCTTCTCATATTTCTCATGCATGTTCTTAAGTGCGTAAAATAAAATCAGAAGATTACAAAGAAAATAAAAAATAAAGATATAACTTTTTCCCATCCAAGTTCACAGCTCCCCTAAAATCTTGATCAATGACCCTGTGATAACTAAAAGGCAGAGACATTCAGAAATCAGGGAACACTGGCCCCTGCCTATGTCTGCTGAAACAAATCTATCGACAACATTATTTTCATTCCAGAAATAGCTGAAGACCTTGGAGCAACCATTGCACGCCAGCTACAACTGCCATGTTTTCTTTGGGCTTGACATAAAGCTTAGCAGAGAATTCCAAGGAACAGATCTCTTTTTAGCAGGAATGAGGGCTATGGATCTAATTCCTCAGGCATCCATTAAACAATCTGTCTGGGCTAGTCTATGTCAAAAAAATGGGGGGCTTTTTTCTTGCTTTGAAAAGCAAGAACATGGGAGCTAGAAGGAGGTAGCCCAATTAAATTGGGCTAAATTGGCATTCACTTTATTCTCTGCTTTCAGATGCCCAGATCTAGTCAATATTTGGATTTCTCCATTCCATATTTCATCCAGCTTCATACATACACTCTGACTCGGAATTGGAAGGGACATTTTGAGATCATCAAATCCAACTCTCATTTTATGGACACTGAGGCCCAGAGAGAGCAGTGAAAGGACTTGGCCAAGGAAGCACAGGTACTAATAAGGAACAGAACTAAACTCTTCATCCCTCTTGTCTGATAATTAAGCAAAGCTGCCCCCTTTTTGATAACGATGACTGTTACCTTGATATAACCCATAGAATTCAGTGCCTTTCAATGCAACACAGATTTAGTAAGGTGGCTTATACAGCATGCCTGATGCATGTTTAATCCTGTAAATACAGGGTTCTCATGCAGGGTTCCATATACTTATTTTTTTAGTATTTTGAAATTATATTTCATTACCATTAATTTCCTCTGTAATCCTGTGTGGTTTATTCTATGACGGGGTCCCCATGCTTTCCCTAACTATGGAAGGAGTCTATGACACACAAAAAAGTTAAGAGCCCCTCTGAAAGGGATTTATATATATTAATATATGTTCCCCATTAATAATTAGAATGTAAGCTTCCCCATTAGACTGTGAGCTCCGTGAGGTCACAAACTGTTTTTGCCTTTCTTCCCATCTCCAACATTTACCAATAATAAGTGTTTAACAAATATTTGTTGATGTAACAAAATGATTGCTAACATTTACATAGGACTTTGTGATCCTTACAACCACCCTATGAAGCAGACACATTAATTTTAGGATCATAGATTAGGATTTTCAAGAGGGTTCAGAGACTAGTTCAATCTCCTCAATTTACTGATGAAGAAACTGAGCCTCAAAAAAAGTAAAATGACTTGCTCAAGGTCATCTAGGTAGTAAATGCCAGAGGCAGAATGGAAACCCAGGTCATTTGACTACTTTGATTCTCTCCACTTCTACTCACTCCAGCATTGGTGATCTTTCCATTTCATAGGCATGCCTGGTTTTATTGCACTTTGCTTTATTTATTTATTTATTGCATTTTTTTTTTTAGCAAATTGAAGGATTATGCAAAGTCCCCATGCTTTCCCTAACTATGGAAGGGGTCTATGACACACAAAAAAGTTAAGAGCCCCTCTGAAAGGGATTTATATATATATATATATATATATATATATATATATTAATATATGTTCCCCATATATGTGGAAACCATTTTTCCAACAGCATGTGCTCACATCATATCTCTAAAGCATGTTTTGGTAATTCCCACAATACTTCAAACTTTTTCATTATTATTATTATCTCTTTCATGGTGATTTGTGATCAGAGATCTTTGATGTTAGTTACTATTGTAATTGTTTGGGGGTGCCAAGAACCTTGCCTGTATAATGGCAAACTTACTTCTTTTTGGACCCCCCCAATCCGTCAGATGTTTATAATTGAAAATCTGTTACCCTAAAAAAGAACTACATTTCCCGAAAGCCCACTGACTTCCTGTCAGTATGTAATTCCTGTAGACAGAGGTTAAGTGAGGGGGCATTGAGGCTCTGCCTCCTCTCTTTGGGCATCAGTGGTGATGGTGGTAAGGTGGGAATTTTGAAAATGGCTAACCAGCCATGGGCACATAGTTTTTATTTTGTATATTCTTTATTCCTTGATTTCTAATGATTATTTAATAAATCTTCTAAAATATAATATTTTTATTATTTGAGATTTAATTTTAAATGTTATAGATGTAACAATACTGAAATTAGGCTAATTAATACAACAGTGTCAAAGTGTTCAAGGAAAGGAAGAGTCAAGAGATTCCACAAACTTCCTCACTGTCTTATTTTAAGAAAGCACCCCAGCCACCCCAGTCTTCAGCAACCATCACCCCAATCAGTCAGAAGTCATCAACACTAATGCAAGGATCTGCCACCAGCAAAAAGATCACAACTCACTGTCAGCATTTTTTTTTAGCAGCAAAGTATTTTTAATTATGGTATGGTCATTTTTTGAATATAATACTATTGCACACTTAATAGACTACAGCATAGTATAAATATAGCTTTTATATGTACTAGGAAGCCAGAAAGTTCACTTTATGTAGCATTTGCTTTATAAGGAAGTCAAGAACAATATCTCCCAGGTATGTCTATACCTCATTGCCTCTCGCTGCTATTATGCCCATTTTACAGATAAGAAAAATTAATCTCAGAGAGGTTGAGTGGCTTGCCCTAAGGACACACAGCTAGTATCTGTCTCTGTCACCCCCTACGCAGATGCCTAAAGGCCAGACCAGCAATTTGTACAAGCAACAAATTGTGAAAGTGCTTAATTATGAGATATGGACAGAAGCGAGTGGGTGCTCGGTGATAAGGACAGTATCCTTCCCAGGAGAAAGGCAGGCAATTTTACTGGCCTATTGCCTTGAGCAGTGATGACTAAGAAGATCCATCCTTCCTCCTTTTCCATATGTCTTGATAACAGAGGGGGCCAGTGCTGTGTCCATTTCACCCTTTCCAATCCTTCTCTGACCAGACTCATCGCTGTGCTTGAAGACGCCTTTGACCAGGCTGGGGACCCCTCAGAGGTCTCAGAGGAATGTTGAGCATTTGGGGGAGGCCTGGAGGAGAACAATGAAAATGAGGAAATGGTTGGAAAAATCAGGGAGTGTGTGAGAAGGTTAACAAACTCCAATTATTTCGCCTGGAGAAAGAAAGGCTAACTCTTGGTTCCCTAGTTGTATTATCCACCGTTTAGATAATCCTCTGTGTTGGGAATCCACTCCACTTCAAGGCGGAGTTCCCTTCCCCTACCACCAGCCCTAGTTTGATTTACTTCTGGTCAGTGGGTTGCAAAGACCCCCTCCCCATCTGAGGAAGGCAGAGACAACTCCCTTTAAGCAGATTGCCTCAATCAGAGCCCCATGGCCTGTGCCTTGAGCCAGCTGAAAGTTTTCAGTTCTCCATATTAATAGTGGATTTAGTTAGAAAGGAATAATCAGTAGCAATAATAATGTGACATTCGTTTAAATATTTAAGGTTTAGAAACACCATACCTCACTGAAAAACCAGGTGATTTTATGGATAAAAGGAGGGTCTTAGAACCAAGAAGACCTGGGTTCAAATATCACCTCTAGAACATACTGACTGGGTAACACTGGACACATCATTTAATTTCTCAGCCCTCTGGGCAATTTTTAAAGACTCTCAGTTATAGGATTACCAATCTGGATGGGGAAATTTTTTTCCAAAACAGAATGCTGATGAAATCACATATCTAGAGCACAAAAAGTACATCATCTCAACTAAGTCCCTCACCCTCCTTGAGATAGAGGTGCTGTACTATCTCCATTTTATTTTATTCTTGGTTGAGAACTATGATTTCACTGCTATGGGGAGCTACAAGGGTTTAAAGCCCTGAAACGTTGAGTGACTTGCCTGGGATCAAACAGATAATATGTGACAGAGGCAGGGCTTCTTGACTCCCAGGCCAGTCTTTTCTCCACTACATCATGACTTCTTTCCAGGATGTGCTAGAACTGCTTAGCTCAAGAGACGCAATTAGTAAAGTTTCAACATAAGCATTGATAACTCACTACAAATCAGGGCTTGATTTGGTTTTTGTTGTTGATTGCCTAGAAAACAGAGTGCCTGAACGGCAACCCTCATGCTGCAGAGCCACCCGCTTACCCAAGATAGAGGAGGGAGGAAATACTCCCATTGGACTGCTGGGAAGAGGGGAAAGTGATGTGAGAACTGTCCTCTGGTGTGCACGGAGAGGGGAAGGGAGTGGACCCCTCTGGCATGCTCTGGCATGTGTATCATAGGTTCACCAACAGACTTAGCTATAAGAAAGTGATGGAGAAAATTGTTATTAATTCAGATTAAACTTATACAGGTATCAAGTGTATGTTTTCCCCCAGAGAACTGTTAAACATTTACCAGAATACCCTTACTCTCATCTCAGTTTCCAGATGAGGAAATATAGATTCATAGGATCAGAGATTTAGAACTGGAAAGAACGCTAAAAGACATCAAAGCCAACTACCTCATTGTATTGAGTAAACTGAGGTCCAGAAATGACTTGTCCAAGATCACATAGGTAACCAATAGCAGTAGACCTGAAATTCGAATCCAGGTCTAGTTACCTCAAACCAAGCAGCCTTTCCCAGCTGTCCCACAATGCATCTAAAAGTGTGATTCCCTCTCCATTCCCTTGAATTATCTAGATTATGGAGCATTCTTAGCCTTTTTGGTGTCCTAGGCAAAGCCTATGAACAAATGCCTTCTCAAAGAAATGTTTTTTTAATTCACAAAATAAAATCTTAGAATGACAAAGAAAACGAATTACATTGAAATGCAAAAAAATATTTAGCCAAGTTCCCAGACTCCAAGTTGAGATCTCTTGCTCCAAATAATTGCCTGCCTTCCTTCTCTGCTTCACTATGCTAAGAGAAGTCTGGCCAATCAATGCCAGCTTCCTCAGAGATAACAGTTCCATTTCCAGCCTCTGCTAGAGCTTCAACTCCTCTTATCTCTCTGAGCCTGTAGGCTAAGTAAATAGCCTTCTATTTGCTGGGTGCCTGAGCAGATAAGCCATACTCCTAAGAGTTTCCATCACCTTCTGAGAGAGAGCTTTGGCCATAGCCCTGAGGGTAGTAGAAGTAAGTAAAATAAGCTTTTATTAAGGGCCCAGTTAAGTGACGTTTTAAAAGCTATTTTAGTCTCATTTGAAGGTAATAATATGAAATGCAAATTTTTATTCCAATTCTTGGGATTTTGAGGGGGAAAGGAATTCAGAGGTCATTGAGTCAATCAACAATCAATAAACGTGTATTAAGCACTTACTATGGGCCAAGCCTGGTACTACAATCTGGGGAAACATAATAAATGAAAGAATCCCTATTCGCAAGGATGATACATGCTAAACGTTTGAAGATGAGAAGCCGAGAACCCAGAAAGGAGAACTTTGCATCCGAGGTCCCAAAGCCAATACGTAGTAAAGCTGAAAATGAAAGCCTCATCTTTTGATTCCAAATCTATCTTTTTATTGTACCACACTGGAATCATGAGAGGCCCTCAGACATTGGGAGTGGAGACTGAGGGGATAAGAATAAATGTGTTGCTATCCACATTCAGAGGAAGAACTGTGGGAGCAGAAACCCAGAAGAAAAACAACTGCTCGGTCACATGGGTCGAGGGGATATGATTAGGGATGTAGACTCTAAAGGATCACCCTGGTGCAAATATCAATAATATGGAAATAGGTCTTGATCAATGGCACGTAAAACCCAGTGGAATTGCGTGTTGGCTATGGGAGGAGGATGGGAGGAGAGGAGGGAAAGAACATGAAACATGGAACCATGGGAAGTTTTTCTTAATAAAATTAAATTTAAGAAAAAGAACAAATGCATTGACCCTACTTGTTTAGGAGACACCTGTTATCAAGCTCCATAGTCTGGCTAAGCTGCGTTTCTTATTGCTCTTCATATGCTGTCCCTTCATCCTCTATCTCCCTGCCCTTGCCTTTGGCCCTATCTGCAACATTCTCTACTTTTGCCAGGTAGAATTCTTCACTTCCTTTGAAACTATTCTAAGGACCACTTTCTGCAGAAAGTCTTTCCTGATCCCCTTTCTCCTATGACTCCCTCCAACCTCCCTAATATCTCTGTGTCCCTCTATGGGCCTCAGTTTCCTCATCTGTAAAATGGGGATAATATTACCTACCTCCCAGGATGATTTCCATATAAAGTATTTTGCAAACCTTAAAGCACTATAAAAATGCTAGCTCTTCTTATTAATATTTGTCCCTTTAGATATCTAAGCAGACAAGGTTCCCACATGGCCTGATACCGAAGAGAAAGGGGATGAGGGGGAGCTATTTTGAAAAGTAGCTCTTTAAGGAAAAGAAGCATAACCAGCAGTAACTAACCTGAAATAACGATTCCAGGCAACAGATCATGAAACATCCCCTCCTTCTTAGAGCAAAGGATTGAGGGCTTACAGGACAGAATGGGATATACATCATCAGGATACAGTCACTGTAGTTGAGTACTTCTCCTTAATTGCTTTTCTTAGCTATAATGGAAGATTTAATCTGGAGGGGTGTGTGTGTGTGTGTGTGTGTGTGTGTGTGTGTGTGTGTGTGTGTGTGTGTTGAGAGTGATGAAGGGGGGGATCTTTTTCCAGAAATAACTATGTTAAGACAAAAAGGCATCAATAAAACTTTTATTCATTTGTTTGAAAGAAAAGCATCGCTTCCCAGGGAAGAATGAGACTCAGGTGAAGAAGGGGGGAATGTATCCTGAAAAAGCTAAAGCAAGCAGCAGAGGGTTTTAATCTAGCCAAACTAATAACTAGAAAGCTTTTCCTGACGCCAGTTTATCGGGTGCCTCTTGAGGAATTCCTCCCAAATGGACACTGCCTTTTAAGTGATCAACAATAAAGGTGGCTGATTTTCCATCTGTTCTTAATACAGTTTATGTATACCTTTTGCCTTTTTATCATAGTTATTTCTGACCAGATAAAATCCCAAACGTAATCCCTTGTCACAAAGAAAAGGAATTACACAAAAATAACCCATACTGACATGCACTGACCACCTCAGACAACGTACACAACATGACACCTTCTACGTCTGCTTGAAAGAGATTTTCTTTTAAACCCTTAATTTCCATCTTAGAGTCAAGATTATGTATTGGTTCCAAGGCAGATGAGCGGTAAACACTAGTCAATGGAGGTCAAGTGACTTGCCCAGGGTCACATAGATAGGAAGTGCCGGGGGCCAGATTTGAACCCAGAACCTTCCATCTCTAGGCCTGGCTCACAATCCATTGAGCCACCTAGCTGCCCTTCCTCCAAAAAAAGAAAGATTTTTCAAAGAACTAGGGAGAGGTCTGATTAGAATATAGAGAAAGAGAGATTATTCTACTAGTAGCACTAAAGCACAAGGAAGAAGAAGGAAGAACCATAAACTCCTGGGACTTCTCACATGTTAGGACAAGCTTTATCCTCAGTGACACTATGTGGTTTCCTCCTATCTTCCTCTGCAGAGATACAGCTAGAACTAATAAAACAAACTCTTCAATTATTTTATCAAAATGAGACCGAATCATTCTGGTACATTTCCCATTCAACCATTTAATTCAACAATCCTTCGTTAACAAACCTAAGTTTAATATTCTTTGTTAATATAACTGTATGATCATATAATATGTTTTTGATTGATAGTTAAATAATACCATGGTTGTTCATTATTAATACATGGTTTATGAAATTGAAGGGACTATCGGATACTTTGATATTAATGGTAATATAATGTTCACATATTAAGTAGCTACACTGAGGGCACAATGACAAAAGCAAAAGGAAACCTCCAAAAGCCCCTGCCCTCAAGGACCGTATAGTCTCCTGTGATAGAATATATCACACCCACTGATAAGAAAATACAAAGCACAGAAAAAGTAAATGCAGAGTAATTTCAGGATTGGGAGATTATCAAGAACTAGAGGAGTCGGGAGAGACCTTCTATAGGAAGTGGCACCTGAACTGAGCTTTGAAAGAAGCTCGGAATCCTAAGAGGCAGAGGGGAGGAGAGCAGGCACTGCAGACAGGAAGGACAGCCTGGGCAGAGGTATGGAGTCAGGAGAGGTAATAATGTGAATGTAGAGTGTCTAGGGAGAGAATGATTGAAATCCACCTGGAAAGGTAAGAAAGCTGTGCAGGGCTTTAAATGCCAGGCAAGAGTTGGCTCTTGGTCTTCAAGGGCTAAAAAGGACTGATTCTAGAGCAGGGGAGTGGCACTGCCAAACCTATGCTTTGTGAATGTTATTTTGGCAGGTGTGGGGAGGCTGGATCAGAGGGAAGTCCAATGATGAAGCTGGTGTCATTGTGTAGGGGAAGGCCACAAGGATCTGAGCTAAGCTGATGGCTTTGGGAATAAAGAGAAAAGGAGAGACAAAAGAGAAGTGGTTGTAGAAACAGCGGCAAAATTCCCACCACTGCTTACAGTTTCTGTCATCAGTACTAAGTTCCCCCCATTTCCCAAGCGCTTTCAAGAAGTCCTATCCAACAGGGATTAAAGATAGCCCAAGAACTGACATGAAAAATGGGCATCAGTGTAATCCTAATCTATCTCAAAGTCTATGACTATGGAAAAGCCAGGCATGACCATATCAATAAAAACAATCTGTTCTGAATGCCTAGGAATGGTGTAGCCATCCATCATTGTGCACTATTTCACAGGTCGTGCTTTGGGAAGATTCATATAGAAGGATTCATTCATATTTTGATTTCAAGATGCAAATCAGGACTTGTAAATCTGTCTTGCCTTAAGATTATCCTGGCTGGGGAGAGGCAATCTAAGAAAGCTATGATAAAAAAAAAACAAAAGAACTTGGACACCACATTACAAGAAATCATCAGAGAATACCACCTTGATATCCTTGATCAAGAAAAGAAAATAGACATTGAGAAATTACAGTAATCACCTCCTGAAAGAGACTCTAATATGAAACACTTCAGGACTATTAGAACAAAATTCTGGAACTCTCAGACCAAGAAAAAATACTGCAAGCAACCATAAAGAAATAATTCAAATGTCATTGATCCATGATCAGGATTACACAAGGCCTGGCAGTGTCTACATTTAAAGGACTGCAAAGCATGGAATATGATATTCTGAAAGGCAAAGGATCTAAGTCTATAACTAAAAATCACATATCCAGTGAAACTGAGCATAACCATTCATGGGGGGAAAGTGGCATTTAATGAAATAGAGGGCTTCTGACAAAAAAAGATCATCCTGGATGCTCAACTGGAATAATGAGAGTTCTTTTAATGTGGAAAGAATTCAGAGTTCTGTAAATGACCATTTGATCTTTTTTTTCTATGCCAGAAGAATTCATAGATAACTCTACAGTGGATCTTTTTCACTCGCATTGCCACTACCTTAGTTCAGGCCCCCATGACCTCTTTATCAATCAACAAACCAACAAGCATTTGTTTAACACCAACTACATCCCAGGCAAGGTGCTAGTGGAGATACAAAGATGAAAGCAAAACAAGACACTTAACAGGAGAAACAACATGTAAATAGTAGCCACAGAGGCTGAAGAAAGAGAGGTAGGGAGGGAGAGGGAGAGGAAGATGGAGACAGAGACAGGCACAGAGACAGAGACTGACAGAGACAGACAGAGATAGAGACAGAGACAGAGAGAGTTGGGGGTTGGGGGTATGGAACACACAAACAGAGTGACTACCTCACCCAATGGAAATTTCCCAGAGGCTCCAAATGTGATTAGGGAAATGCACATAACACCAACTCCTCTACATATCAGCTTCTTCCAGGAGTCTTTCTCTCCTTCTAGTTACCTCTGCCTATGGAGAATCTAAAACCATGTGTGCCCTTCTCTTGAAATTGAAACCCAGAACAAAAATGGCTTCTTTTTTCCTGAGCTCTCATCAGCTCCTCCCCTTGCCAAGTCCCTGAGCATCAAGTAATTATTTTCCATCAATGAGAGAAAACGAACCTTCCACCTACACCTAAAACCTAGATATTTTCATTAATTTTACAAAAAGAAAGAGGGATTCCATATAGGTGTTGAGGTCCTCCAGATGTTCTTCTTTGAGGATAACTTTATACTATTTCCCTCAAATCAACCCAGTTTGCCCTGACTATGCAATGTGGAAAAACTAAGTGAATGAAGAATGACTATTACTGAGTTGGCTGAATAACTTCCTAGACTTGGTTCATTCCCACATATATTTTGAAAAGACACCATGCATATAGAATGAGAAAGGCCCAGAACTGAAGGAAAAAAGGTAAACTGGATTTCCCTTGGGAAACTGTGTTGGGTTTTTAATGTTCCAAAGATTCTCCCTCAAATAAAATTTCAGCTTCTTTTATGTCAGTGTTCTTCTCATTATGCTATATGGCTATAAGCCCATCATTCTGGTGCTTTTTATGTTCATATTGTCTATGCTAGTGCCAATTTTTTAGACAGCCATGTGACATTGAGCTTCTAACTCATTAAATCCTCATCTTTAATACCAATATTCTTCTTATGTCATGAAAATCAAATTATTAAATGTAATATTAATTTTAAAAATTGTGGTCGCCATTTATATAATTAACTCTCAAGTAAGAGTCCGTTAGTAGCACTTAACAATTAAGTTTTAATCAAAAATGGAGAAAAAGTAAAAGGAGGGAAATATAGGAAGAAGGCAGAACCCTCAGCTGAATCAGGAAGCAAACCAAGTCGCCAAAGTCCGCAAAAAAAAAAAAAAAAACCCTTGAGTGCACAGCAGGCACCTGAGCTCCTACTCAAGACCATCTTCCACCATGGCACCAACCCAGAAAGAGTCCTCCTCTCACACAGCACACCATTTTTTTTCTGCCCCCTCCATCTCACAAAGTACACAGGTAAAATGGAATGTTGAGTAGTGGTTTCTTAGGGGGTGGTTTCTATCTAGACAGTCATAGGACTAGAAACTCATTGTCCTGCTGCTATACTTATATTTATGCCATCTCAAACAGTGTTAGCTTTCTAAGCAGCCATATGCATTGAGCTAACCCATTAAATTCTGACTTCTTATCATGTTCTATAGCTATAAACCCATTGTCCTGTGCTAGTTTTTTAGGCAGCCATGTGACACTGAACTTCTAACTCATTAAACTCAGAAGGCTTTTTTCTCTAGATCCGGCTTCTAAATGAGGTTGCCTCTATCCTAAACCCATGTAGTTGACTGTCTGAACCTAATCATAAGACTTTATCTTTATCCCTGTTAAGTATCATAATATTAATTTCAAGACACTTTCCCAGACTGTCAAGATGTTTCTGAACACCATTACTGTCATCCAAAGTATTAGTTATTCCTCCCAGCATTGTATTGTCCACAGATTTGATAAGCAAGCCATCTCTGTCTACATAAAAAACACTTATAAAAATATTGAATCAGGACAAGAACCTCTCGTTGGGAAAACTGGAAAGCAGCCTGGTAAGAATTAGACAGACTACACCATATTCCACAATGAATTCAAAATGGATAGCTGACCCAAATATTGAAAACCATACCATAAAAAATAGAAAAGAAACCGATCATATTCTTACTCAAACAAGAGATAGGAGGGAAGTACAAAAGATATAATAGATCATTTTGTTTATTTAAATGGAAAAGTTTTGTTCAAACAGAATTAACATATCTAAGATAAGTGAAGTGGTTGAACAGGGAAAAAAATCTTTGCATCAGTGATCTCAGCCAGAGGTTTGCTATCTAAGATATATCGACATCTAGCAGAAATAAATAAGACCCCAAAACAATCTTTAATAAATGAGTGGTCATAGAATATGAACAGAAAGTTCTCAGAAGAATTGCAGATTATAACAACTATATGAAAGGCTATTCTGAATCACTAATAATAAAATAAATGCAAATTAAGACAGTCCACATATCCATAAAATTGGCAAAGATGGCAAAAGACTGGAATTGTCAAAGTTGAGGATCTGTGGAAAGGCAAGTACACTCATACATCATTGGGGGAGCTGTGAATTGAAGTAATTCTTCTGGAAAACAATTTGGAACTATGTAAATAACATGCTTTAAATGTCCATACCCTTTGACCCAGAGACTCCACTGCTAGGATATACCCCATGGAGATCAATGACCAAAAGGAAGGCTCCATACACATAAAAATACTTATGGAAGCAATTGTCATGGTGTCATAGAACTCAAAACAAAGTAGGTGACTATCAGTAAGAGAATGGCTAAACATGACTCCATTTGGAACTTACTTTTTTCTTTCTTTCTTCTTTCTTTCTTTCTTCCTTCCTTCCTTCCTTCCTTCCTTCCTTCCTTCCTTCCTTCCTTCCTTCCTTCCTTCCTTCCTTCCTTCCTTCCTTCCTTCCTTCCTTCCTTCCTTTCTTTCTTTCTTTCTTTCTTTCTTTCTTTCTTTCTTTCTTTCTTTCTTTCTTTCTTTCTTTCTTTCTTTCTTTCTTTCTTTCTTTCTTTCTTTCTTTCTTTCTTCCTTCTTCCTACATTCCTTCTTACCTTCCTTTCTTATTTTTTTTAGCTTTTAAGCCCTTCCCTTCTCTCCTAGAATCAATACTGTGTATTGGTTCCAAGGCAGAAGAGTGGTAAGGGCTAGGCAATGGGGTTTAAGTGACTTGCCCAGGGTTACACAGCTAAGATGTGTCTGAGGTCAGATTTGAACCCAAGACCTCCTGTTCTCTAGTCCTGACTCTTAATCCACTGAGCCACCCAGCTGAATATACATAATTATCCTAAGAGACATGATCAGATATCCTGGTAAAATCTTTATCTGCTATATCTCCTCTAGTCCTCTGACCTACTAGTCTAGCCATCCTGTTAGGAGACAAAGAACTTGGGACCACTATTGTTTTCCCATTAGTTTAAGAAGGGATATTTTTTTCATCATGTCCCTGTGCCAGGTTGTGAAGTTGATTTTTTTCTTACTGCCATCTTTAAATATCACTTTCTTTTCAGTGCAAAATAAGTGAACTCAGTGACATTTACATTAAATAGTGTCACTTTGGAATTAGTCAGATAAGAACAAGAAGAAAACGTGGAGATAGAAATATCCTAGCTATTCGGTCCGGTTTGCCTTTCCATTTTAAAATGTCAATCTCAATTAGGTTTTGGTCTGCTTTCTTCCTCTATGAGATATCTAGATGTCTAGGTCAACTACTGCATACCAGCCCCAGTTGGTATGTACACAAGAACACAGATTTACAAGTAGAAGGGATCTCCAAGGCTATTTATTGTTGTTGTACTGCTGAGGAAACTGAGTCCCAGAGATGTAAAAGAGCTTGTCCAAAGTCCTTCAGGATAATTAGTGGCGGACTATTACAATAATGTAAATAAAGGCAATGATAAGACAAGATAACACTGTGGTCAAGTACACTGGACCATGTTGATAGCGTACTACTAGATTTCAGTAAGCAAAGTGGCATGTGCAAACAGTTAGAACTCCATTCTTTGGTGGTTTGGCTTACCTCTCCCCAGGTAGCATATCTGTAGGAATAAAGTTCAAACATCTTTCAAGAAGTATCTGTTGTGTCAAAAATCTGTTGTGTCATGGGTTGATTTTATTTCTATTTATAAAGAAATTTTTATTATAAAAGATTTTATAAAGCGATCAAAATTATAAGGAATTATAATTATAATTAAAAAGTATAAAGGAAAGAATTATAAAGGAAATTATAAATTTGTAAAGAAATCAGATGGAAGTATAAAATGCCTTACACCAAAAAGACACATCACAGAAGGGTGCTGGAGCCAGGCTGGAGCAGCTCATGAGAGAGCCTGTTGTTAAATGTTCAGGCTAGTCCCAAGGTAGTAAATTATTTCAATTGTTCATAGTCAGTTACAGATTGAGCTCCTTGTTCTCTCTTCCCCTCCCTTTACTACTGTACTAGATTAGTCTAAAACAATTTTTCTTTACATATATATGTATATATATATACATATATACACACACATATATATTCAGTGGGAGCATTAACAACTTAGAAATTGGCAAATGCTATAAATCAGGGCTTGATATATTGTTTTGTTGATTGTCTAGACCTAAGAAAGTAATGGAAAAAATGTTAATAATGCAAATTAAGTTTGCATACATTCCTCCCTACCCCAGAGCTGGTTGTTAAACATTTACTATCGCACTCCAGTTGTATGACACTTAAATAACAAGCATCTATTCATTTCCTACCATGTTTCAAAAACCAGACTCGTCAATAAATTTAAAAAAAAACAGTAAAACAGCAGTCCCTAACTTCAAAGAGCTTATATCCTAGCCAAAGCTGATGATTTATGTGTGTGTGTGTGTGTCACACACATAATTATGTATCTGCTGACTCCATATCTGCTACCTGTGTTTAACCATGGGGGAGGGGTATGAAAAAATTGGAACATTCCAGAAAATTTAAAAAAAATAAACAATTCATAAGTTTCAAAAAGAATACAAGCTATAACAAGGAAAAGACCATCATCAGCCCAGCATGGCTCTTCTCCTTTTTTCACATACCCATGAACCCATGCAAAATGCTTCCCCAATCTGCCTTTAGGGTTCTTGCCAATAGTGTGCATTCAAGAATTATCACAGTGTGTTATAAGGGTTATTGACCCTTATTGATTATTGGTATTGGTATGAGTATTACCAATACCTGTGCCTTAAGTGGACAGGCTGTTGTTTTGTAGTATTAAGAAAGATGGTTTCTTAAAGGAGTCTAAAAGAATTCTGGCTAAAGTCAGTTATATAAAACTTTATTTATTATAGGTATAGAATGTTAAGGAAGGGAAAGTAAAAGGAAAAACAGATAGAAATGTATTTCTTATGTTTTTGTAAGGTCCCTATTCTAATAAATTCTAACTATGGGTACCCAAACCAATCTGGTCTACAAGGACCTGCTTCTTCCTCAACAGAGTCAAGGCTATCCTCTCTTCCTATTTATCTAAAAGCCAAAATCCTTATCTATCTATCCTAATCTAAAATATAAACTTATAAATAAAGATGAATGTCAGGGTTCTCTTTCCTGCTGCTCAGATTTTATTTCTAGCTGATCAGAAATTCCACCACCTCCACTCAAATAGGTCAGATTTTGCTGCCACCTTTTGAAGCAAGCACTGGTACTGCACCCAATAATCTCTTTCTCTGGCCTAATAAGATGGTTTTTCAGGATGTGAATTCACAAATTTTTCCAAACTCACAGAGCTGCTCTGTCCAAGGAAGGACAAACTTCCTTGAACCAGGTCAATCCAAAGAGAAAGAATCCTTGGTCCAACTGTCTTTCCCAAAACTCCTTGGGAAAATTCTCTCCCATCAGTCATCTCTGAGATTCCATTCAGATTTAAAGAAACCCAACACACTCATCTCACTTATGTATCTATCAATAAATTTTGCTAATTAACCCTATTTCCTAATGAACTCTTAATTAATGAATATTTCTCTACAAGTGTCTTTGTTTGGGAAAGTTACTATAATAATGGGCCCAAAGCATAGAAGTAGTAGTGAATGCAATTGTGCCCCTATATCTGCTAATTTGGTAATCCAGTGATTCAGTTAAACATAATCAGTTAATTAACAGTAGGTGTTCATTTATTTCAGCAATTTCAAACATCCACAATAAGTCATGGAGCATATAACCCCATGGATGGCAGGGGAATGTAGTAGAGGACCCTGTAAATATATGTGTACATACAGTATTACATTTACATATTTATATAGTTTATATATAGTTCTATGTAGCTATGTAGTTATATTTATATATAATAATAAAGTTAGAGTTTTATATATAGTTAACTATAAAGTAATAGATTTTTATATATATATAGTTATATACAAAATAAATACTAGGTGATTGGGGTGAGAAAAAGCACTAGTATCAGAGAGTTGAGTGAGAGGAAGTGGGTCTGAAAACAATTCATATAAAAGGAAACATTTGAGCTGAGCCTTGAAGGAAACTCAAAAATCCCAAGAGGTGGAGGTGAGGAAGGGAACAGATTCTAGCCATGTAGTATGGCCAGGACAAGGGCTTGGAAGTTGGAAATGGTATATCATGTATCAGGAACAACAAGAAGCCCAGTTTGAATGGATCATCATGTAGGTGAAGGAGAAGAAGTTGAGGAGTAATGTGTCATAAAGCTAGAAAGAGAGATTAGGGCCAGGTCATAAAGAGCTGTAAGAAGCAAACAGAAGAGTAGAAAGATCATTGGTTCTGGAGTCAGTGGATTTGGGTTCAAATGCTATTGCTGAGATTTGCTATTTGTAGGATGTTAGGCACATCATTTCACTTTATTGGGTCTTTTTCTCCCCTACAAAGTGGGGGGGAGTGGACTAAATGGCCTCTGAGATTCCTTCCAGCTTGAGACCTACTACTCCATGATCCCAAGAAAGATCTACTGGAGTTTTTGTTGTTTTTTTTTTTTAACCAGAAAAGGAGGTTAGTTGGTCATAAAGAAAGAGTGCCTTTATGAACCTTTGATATCCACTCAATGTCAATCCAAGAAAGCCTTCAATATGTTGGGTAGACTCCCTAGGGAGGAATTACAAAAGGTCATGGACCAGGGTACCATAGGGAAGATGGCCCAGCCTTGTTGATATTTATACCATGGACCAAAGTCCCACAGATAAGATGGTTATGGTTATGGTTATGGTTAATATCTGTAACATTAAAGGGAACAGTCAGTCATCTTGATGAGATCAAAGATCTATTGAATTAATGAAGAACAAAACCCATTAAACAAATCATTAGCTTGAGACAAGTGGCTAAACAGAAGCATAGTTCATAACTGTTTATTTTCCCCCGAGGATATTAGCTGACTGAGTCTTTAAGAAATAAAACACATGTGTTATAGCCAATGACCAAAGCCTGTGAAATCTGAACAAACTAATGAACCACAGCATTCTCGTTCTCATTCTTCTCTGCATCTTAGTGTTAAAGAGTTCTGTGGGCTTGTCCATGGTCTTCCTGGCTACAACACCAATTCTCTATCCACTCTACTTTGCTGGCTCTCCCATAGATGTAATGGCTACTCCTATGTCTTGCATTCAATTCTCTTACACAGGATAAACAGATTTTACTTTGGATGTTCCAACCTGTCCTATGCTCTGCTGCCAGATCAATTTTCCTAAAATGTCGCTTTCATCCTTTAAGGGCCAGCTCAAACTTCATGTCTTTCTGGAAGCCTTCCTGGAGTCCTTCAGGCCAGAGCAATCTCACCCCCCCCCCCATGGTGATCATTGCCCTTTTCCCTTGTTCCATTCAGTTGGTTCTAATCACATGCTGTCAGTGATGTTGCTTGTCAGTGAGAGGAGTAAGAGAAGGGGGTGGGGCGGGGGGGCTCATCATAGGGGGAAGGGCACTGGACATGGATTCAGAAGATTGAGGCTGGAATTCTGATTGACTCTGAAAATGCAACTTTGGGTGAGTAACGTAGTTTTACCAGAGCTAAATTGTCTCTAAAGTCACTTTTAATTCTAGAGATGACAAACCCTGAAATTCTCACACTGGATTGATATATGACCTGAGCTCTGGTTGGAGAACTTTCACATCTCCACCAATCCCAGGTCCACCATACTACTATCCACCTATCTCCAAGCCATGATATCTACTCCTCTCCTCCCCACCAGAATATGGATTTCTACTCCTATGACCCAGGCCTTGGACTGAGGAGCTTTAACCTTAATTTAGCCATTTCTAGACCCTCTACTCCACTTCCCGGCCATTTCTAAGCCCAGTGGGGATCATAGTGAGAGCTTACGACTCAATAAATCAACTCACAAAGTTGCAGGCTATGAAATAAACCCACATAAATCATCAACATTTCTATATATTACCAGCAAAGTCCAGCAGCAAGAGATAGAAGAAGAAACTCCATTTAAATTAACAGTAGATAATATGAAATACTTGGGGGTCCACCTGCCAAGACAAACCCAGGAACTACATGAACTTAATTATGAAACACTTTCCTGGCTGAACAAGTTGTGGTATATGATTGTAATGGAATATTATTGTGCTATAAGAAATGATGAACAGGTTGATTTTAGAAAAACCTGGAAAAACTTACAAGAACTTGTGCAAAGTGAAGTGAAAAGAACCAGAGGAAAATCATACACAGTGATAGTAATAAGTTTTAATCCCTATCTTCTGTCCTAGAATTAATACTAAGTCTTGGTTCCAAGAGAGAAGAGCAGTATAGGCTAGGCAAAGTAGGCAATGTAGTTAGTAGTTAAATGACTTGCTTAGGGGTCACACAGCTAGGAAGTGTCTGAGACCAGATTTGAACCCATAGTCTCCCATCTCCAGGCTTGGCTCTCTATTCACCCAGCCCAGATGCCCCAGAAGTATTTTCTAATGAATGACTATGAATGACCTAGTTATTCTCAGCAGTACAGCAATCCAAGACAATTCCAGACACTCATGATCAAAGATACCACCTTCCTTCAGAGAAAGAACTGAAGGAGTCTGAATGCAAACCAAAACATGCCATATTTCACTTTCTTCTTCTTTTTTTTAATTTTCATTTGAGATGTCTTCTCCAAAATGACTAATTTAGAAAAATGTTTTACATGACTACATGTGCAAAATCTATATCAGATTGCTTTCCATCTTAGGGAGGGGGGTAAGGGGTGAAAGGGAGAGAGGAAAGAAAGAGTTTGGAATTCAAAGTTTTAATGAATGTTAAAATGTTTATGTATAATTTGGAAAACTAAGATAAAAGGAAATGCAGAAGAATGCAGTTTAAAAACACTTCACAAAAAAATTCAGATCTAAACAATTGGAAAAATATTAATTGCTCCTGGGTAAGTCAAGAAAATATCATAAAAATTACAATATTGCCTAAATTAATCTACTAAGTCAGTGCCAAACCAATCAAATTACCCAAAAATATTTTGGAGTTAGAAAAAATAACAAAATTCATCTAGATGAAGAAAAGATCAAGAATGTCAAAGGAATCAGTGAAAAAATATGTGAAGGAAGGTGGCCTAGCAGTAACAGATCTCAAACTATATTAAAAAGTGTAATCATCAAAAACGATCTGGTACTGACTAAAATACAGAGTAGTGGATCAGTTAAATAAATTAGAAACACAATACCTAATCTCAACTTGCAGGACAAGAACTCACTATTTGAAAAAACTATTGGACAATTTATATAATGGCAAGGCAGAGACTGGGTAAAGGACAACATCTCACCCCATTTGCCAAGATAAGGTCAACACATCTACATGATTTAGCCATAAAGGGTGATACCATAAACAAATTAGTGAAACACAGAATACTTAATTAGTCCAATATATGGATATGAAAAGAATTTATGATCAAGCAAGAGATAGAGGGCATTAAAGGATATGAAATGGATCATTTTGATTATATTAAACTAAAATGACTTTTACAAACAAAAGCAATGCAACCAAAATTAGAAAGAAAGCAGAAGGCTGTTGGGAGTGAGAGGAATTTTTATAGCAAGTATCCCTGAAAAAAGAGTCTCATTTCTCAAATATATAGAGAACTAAGTCAAAAATATAAAGATATAAGTCATTCTTCAGTTGATAAATGATCAAAGGATATAAGCAGGCGGTTTTAAGATGAAGAAATTAAAGCCATCTATACTCATGAAAAAATGCTCTAAATGACTATTCTTGATAGAGAAATACACATTTAAACAACTCTGAGGTACTAATTCATACCTATCAAATTGACTAATATGACAGAAAAAGGGGAAATGACAAATGTTGGTGAGGATTGGGACACCAGAATGCAGTTGGAGGAGTTGTGATCTGAACCAACTATTCTGAAAAACAATTTGGAATTAAGATAAAGGGATATAAAATCATGCATACCCTTTGATCCAGGTTGTCCATAAATGGAAAAATGAATGAACAAATTGTAGTATATGGTTGTAATGGAATATTTAATGCTATGAGAAATGTTGAGCAGGACAATTTTGGAAAAATCTGGAAAGACCGAAATGAACCAAGTGAAGAACCAGAAGAACACTATGCACAATAACAGCAAGATTTTTGGATGAACAACTGTGAACAACCTAATTATTCTCAGCAATAGAAAGATCCAAAAAAATTCCAGAGACGTGATGAATAATACCATTTGCCTTTTGAGAAAAAATTGACAGTCTAAAAGCAAACCAAAATAAAATATATTTCACTTTTTTCTTTTCTTTTCTTTTGAGATTTCTTACCCAAAATAAGGATCACATGAATTATGGGAAAAATTTTTACATGATTGCACATAAATCTGTATCAGATTGTTTACTGTCTCAGGGAAGAAGGAGGGGCAGAAAGAAGGAAAAGAGAGAAACAGGAAGGAAGAGTGGGTAGGAAAGAGAGAGAATTTGGAACTTAGAATTTTTTTAATTAATGTTAAAAAAATTTTTATACAAAATTGCAGGACATAAAAAATTCTTATTAAAAGTAAATAAAATAAAATCTATTCTTCAAAAAGTGGTTAAAAGTTTTTCCTTTCTACATCACAATTTCACTAAGTAGGATATTGTATTTCCACTTACCAGTGCTTAGCAGCTAAGTGGAGCAATGGACAGAGTACTAGATTTGGGGTAAGGAGTTTGAATCCTGCCTCACATATCAATTTGTTTCATGCCACTCTAAGGAGTATCTATTTCTATTAGGGTTGGCAGTGAATATGACAGTCATCTATTAAGCTGTAAGATAATTGGCATTTATTAATTATGTAGGGGCAACCAGATGGTCTAGTAGATAGAGCATTATACCTACAGTCAGGAATACCTCAGTTTAAATTCAATCTCAAACACTTACCAGCTGTTTTGACCCTGGACACAACCTGTTTGCCTCAATTTCCTTATTTGTAAAATGGAAATAATCATAGCATCTACCTCAGAAGTTGGTTGTGAGGATCAAATGAGATAGTAATTATAAAATGCTTCCCATAGTACCTGATACATAAAAAGCCCTATGTAAATCCTTTACTAATGCTGGACACTGAAAGAGGAATGTTGTTTCTCCTTGAGCATCTTATATGGCTCTTTGACCATTTGGGTTTTATACAGATTTGAGATTTCATTGATGTAGGAAACTTCCTCTTGATATACAGACTAGTATCTGCTCAATGACATAAAACCTTATAGTAGTCGTGCTTCTTAACCTGGGGGTCATGGTTTGAGAAAGGGGAACAGAGACTGAGAGACAGATAGACAGAGAGAGATAGACACAGACACAGATACAGACACAGACACAGACACAGACACAGACACAGACACAGACACAGACACAGACAGATCGAGAGAGGAGGATGGATCAATGGATGGATGGATCAATGAATTGATAGATCAATAAAAGAATGGATAGATAGATAGATAGATAGATAGATAGATAGATAGATAGGAGGATAGATAGATAGGAGGATAGATAGATAGATAGATAGATAGATAGATAGATAGATAGATAGATAGATAGATAGATAAATAGATAGGAGGATAGATAGATAGATAGATAGATAGATAGATAGATAGATAGATAGATAGATAGATAGATAGATAGATGGATGGATGGATAGATAGATAGATAGATATAGATCATCATTTCAATTCTGTTGGTTTCCTTTGTAATCTTCTGTATTTTATGCATCTAAAACATTATCCTGAGGAGTCCATAGACTTTCACCAGACTGCCCAAGACGACCATGACACACGCACACACAAAGATGAGAACCCCTGCAAGGGTTGCCTGGGGCACTGAGAAGCAGGACTTGAAGCCAGGTCTGCATGATTCCAAGGCCAGTTTGCACCCAAGAAATCATACTGTTTCTGTTTCTCTATATCTAGAAAAAGCTTTTCCTACAAATTTCCTGAACCTAGAAAGTGAGTTAAAGAGATGTAAGCTGATTTGGCTCGATCTTCAATAGTAATTCTGGAGACATGGGTGGAAAGTGCTCATTATGAAGAAGTTGACTCAATTCAACATAAAGAAAAAGTTAGCAGTTGGAGCTATAAAGGTGAGATGGGCTGTCTCAGTAGGCAATAAGCAGAGGACTTGAGCAAAGGTCAAATGACCACTTAATTAGAATATTGTAGAGGAGAATCTTATCCAGGTATGGGTTAGCCTAGCTATTATTTTACATTCCATCATACTTATTAATGGTTCTTTCACCCTAAAAAACCCAACCAACTAGATAGGTCTAGGGTCACTTCCAATTTCAAAATCCAGTGATTGTTATGACTATTGACTGCTCTTGGCTCCTTTCTTAGAAATGAAAGACATAATTGGGAAATTCAGACCTATGATACCTTACTGACAGGTCCTAATGATGCTACTGATGGCAGAAGACTTTAGTTCAAACAAATTATTAGAGTTGACATAAAGAAGGCCCTAATCAATTCATGTGTTACTCATTCTTCTCTGCTGTTCTCCTTAGCAGCAACATATGCATATCTATCAACATCAATCCCTTAATGGGTTCACTTCTGGGTGATGGGAATTCCTTTTGGCAGCCCCTCCACCCTGACTACTTAGCAAGCAGAGAAGTCACTAGAAGACAAGGTCCCTTCATCCACTTCCCTTAATCAAAAAGCCACCTTACAAAATGAGCTGGCATGCCTGCCCTGGTTGGCTCAGATCTTTCTTCCCTTTGCTATTATGCAATTGGAAATTGGGACAAGAGCAAATGTCATCAGGAAAAAGGCAACAGAAGGACTGGAAGCTAATCTTGGCTCTGCCAGTAAATAACTTGGATCTTGGGAAAAGCCTTAGTTTCATCAATGGTAAAATGGGGGAAGTGCATGAGATGCTCTTTTAATGTCCTTCGCAGCTCCATAATTCTGTGATTCTCAGGCAATCTGGCATAAATCTTGTGATTGCTGGAGAGAAAGATGAGCAGACATGGCAATATTTATGTTACTCATTTATGTAATTTATGTATATGATAAAATCTTAATGTATAAAATATAGGTATATAATAATGTTAAATTTGTGTTATTTATATATTTTAACATATTACAGAAGTATATTATAATATCATAATTACCTTTATGTTATGTATATAATTATTTAAATACTTAAATATAATCATTTTAAGTAAAATAACTTTATGTTCCCAAACTTGCTAAAGGATCACATCTAACTGTGAGAAAGAAATAGCATCAAAGCTAGAGGAGCCACTTAGTGTTAGGGAGTTCAAGCTGCATTCCTGACACACACTAATTATATGACTCTGGGGAAATCATTTAATTTTTCATCACCTCCCAGACACTCTCTAATATATCTTTTTTTATTCCTTTTTACTTAACTTTTTAAATTAGAAAAACCCAATCTTTTCTCCCTCCCAAAACTCTACTGAAAAAAGAAGGAACCCCAAACTCTATATAGCTAACATCTATAGAGTGTTTTCATATTTGTGAAGTATCCTCTAAAACTATACCTTCCAGATGAATTGGTAATCTACATACAAAGGGCTCCTCATACTAAGGAAGTCTTAGGACTAGGCCTTCCTATCACCACCAAGAAATTAACACTTGCCTGTCTTCCTTGTTTTCAAGAGGATTTGCCAGGAGGAGTGATTCACCTTCACCTAAATCCATGGGAAACTAAATTAATATGTTGATCATATTCAGCAAAGTCTATTTGACATTTATTAAGGGTTTGAGATATAAAAGGTACTGAGGATGCAAAGATTAAAAATGTCTCAGTTCTTGCTTTCAATTAGCTTACACTCTTGGAGATAGGAATAAGAGATACATAAAAATAAGAATGATTCAAGGTAAAATGTACTTAAAGGAAGCATGGGGTAGTAAAAGAGCTCTGGCCTTGCCTTGATTCAAGCCTCACCTCTAACACATATTGGCTGTGTGACGCTGGATGAGCCACTTTAATCAATCAAACAATAAACATTTATTAAGTATCAGCTGAAAGGATAATTTTAGGGTTGTGACCTAATCTAAATTAATTTTGGTCACCAGGGAATATTCCAAATAAAATACCCAAATCAGTTAGTAAATTTATGGTGGTTTAATTAATATAGAGGAAAGGAATTAAGGAGAAGGGAGAGGGAAAAGGTATAGGATTTCTCCCACCTGGCCTGTGCCAGGAGAAGTTCAAAGTCCTCTGCCACATGGTCTCTGAGATTAGTGGCTTTCTAAGAGGATGGTGTTTGGAAAGTAAAGGAAAAAGAATCAGCCTAAACTCCTATAGAGCTCAGTATTATGCCTCACCTGAACTAGGCTACTCAGCTTCTCCCAGTATAGTATCATGGAAAACTTACCACCAAACCGGACAATAGCTTCCACCACACCAAGACGCTTAGCACGCTCAGCAAGCTGCTGCCAGCCACCTCTATACTGCACTAGAGGCCAGAGAGAGGAAGTGACGCAAAATATATAGATGGTTTTACATCACTTTCCTGCATCTTACATGTACCAATGGTAGCTTAAGCTTGACTTAGGACTTAGCACAGGGGTATGTCAGCTATTTCTGATTTGTCATTTTATAGCACATGTCTATCATAGGCCATCCTCCTAGATACTTAATCCTTAAGTATGGGTGTAGATTTTGTTAGACTAAGTAGGGTGGAGTAATCAAAAGTTCACACTACTATATGCCTGGCACTGTGCTAAATGATGGAACTTAACCTCTTAGTGAATCAGGAAACTCTCTAAAACTATAAAATGCAAGGGGCCTCTCTGCATTGATAGAGTTTCCTCCCCTAGGAGTTCTCTATATCCGTGAAATTTCAGATATAGTCCTCTCTTTATCCTTTGAACAATAGGGTATTCCCAAACAATAAGTGATCAAAGGATATGAACATGCAGCTTGGGGATGAAGAAATCAAAGTTATATATAGTCATATTAAAAAATTCCCTAAATCATTGTTATTAGAGAAATATAAGTCAAAACAACTCTGAGATATCTCAAATCTGTCAGACTAGTGAAAATAATAAAAGAGGAAAGTCACAAATTTTGGAAGAGATATGAACTGATCCAATCATTTTGGAGAACAACCTGGATCTATGCCCAAAGAGTTATAAATTGTGTATACCCTCTGACCCAAAAATACCACTATTTGGTCTATTTCCCCAAGATGATCAAGGAGAAAGGAAAAGAACTCATATATTCTAAAATACTTATAATTATATTCTTTATGGTGGCAAAGAACTAGAAATTGAAGGAATGCCCATCAGTTGGGGAATGATTAAACAAGATGTAGGATGCAATTGTGATGGAATACTACCATTTGGTAAGAAAAGATGAGCAGGCTAATTTTTGTAAACATGAAATTACGAAGAGGGAAACTGAAGCAGAACCAAGAGAACACTGTATACAGCAAGAGCTGTTTGAAGAATAACTATATATGTTCATCTCCAGAGAAAGAACTGACAAATAGAAGTCTGAATGGGGGGCAGCTGGGTGGCTCAGTGGATTGAGAGCCAAACCCAGAGACAGGAACTCCAGGATTCAAATCTGGCCTCAGAAATGTCCTAACTGTGTGCCCCTGGGCAAGTCACTTAACCTCCATTGCCCAGCCCTTACCACTCTTCTACCTTGGAACCAATCTTGAAGTATTGACTCCAAGACAGAAGGTAAGAGGTTAAAAAAAGTATGGATAACATGTTTTTATAAATACATACATATTTTTGTCAAATGATGCCTTCTCTTGTGTGGGATGGGGAGGGAATGAGAGAGACTTTAGAACTTTAATGTAACAAATAAATTTTTAAATAGGATGTCACTGGAGACTTTTTAGTTAGGAGAGTGAAGTGGTCAGATACATATCTGTTGAAAATTATTTTGGAAGCTGTGTGGAAGGTGGGTTGGAGAAAGAAGAGATTGGCAACAGGTAGGTCACTTAGGAGTCTATTAAAATGGGCTGGTAAGTGGTGAGAATAACCATGAGAGGAGAGTGAAGGAGAGAAATGTGCCAGAGATATTGTGGTGGTAAATACAATGGGTCTTGGCAACTAATAGTAATAGTGCATGAAAGAGACCAAGTCCAAAATGACCTCAACATTTCAATCAGCGAGACAAGGAGGATACCATCGACTGAAACAGCCCTGCATCCTTTTCCATCAAATTCCAAAGGCATTTATGAAGTGCTTCAAGGGCTGCAAAGCATTTTACAAATGATATTTCATTTTGTCCTCATAATTATGTCCTCATAATAGCCCTAGGAGGTGGCTGCTATTATTATTCTCATTTTATAGATAATGAGGAAATTGGTGAATAGAAAGATTAATTCACTTACCCAGAGTCATATAGCTAGCAAATGTCTGAGGCTGGATTTGAATTCAGGTCTTCCTGACTCCAATACTTTATCCACTGCATTACATATCTTTCTCCTGAGATAACTTTTAGATATGTTGAATTTGAGGTACTAAAAGGAGGTTCAGATGGAGATGCCCAGCAAGACACTTGTAACATGAGACCAGAAAATAACAGAGATTGGCAATGTGCATATAGTTATAAGAGTCATGACAGAATAATACTGGTAGTAGATAAGAATTCTGGGAAGAGACTGTACAGCCAAGGTAGAATGGACTTGAAAGTCTTGGGAGGCAGCCACATTTATGAAGTAATGATCTGATGAATAATCAGAAAGGCAGGGGAAGAACCAAGAGAAAGCAATCTCATAGAAGCCAAGGGAAGAAAGGATATCAAGGAGGAGGTGGTCAATGGTGTCAAATATTACAAAAGAGAGGCATTATATTACAATTCCTTGTATTTAATAAAGGAGTAGAAAATTGTCAGCACCCTGGTGCTGACAGGAAAAACTATGAACCTGAGGCAAGCCAGTACTTTGAAAGAGATGGTACCAAGTCACTTACAGTTGAGCAATATGGCACCACCATTATGAGTATGCAAGAGTAGCAAGTCATGAGGTATTGAAGGAGGGGAAACAAAGGACCACAAAGCCAATTGATATAGACTAGCTGCTATTATGAAACCTCATAGATTTTTTTGGTTTCCTTCAGAAAGAGATTCAGACTGAGGTGAATCACTGGGACTTTGGAAGGATTGGTTGCATTACAGAAGTCCCTGTAAGAGGCTTCATTAATGTGGATGTGCCAAGGTGTTCTTCCCTTGTGGTTCCAGCCTCTAGGGGTCACAATTTGGTACTTCTGTTATTCTACGATCACAAGATTATGGGATTTAGAGTGGTCCTCCTCCCTTCTACTTTGGTCACTTTAGTATCAACTAGGAGGCCTTTATTCCTCTTTTCAGAGGTTGTTCCCAATCTAGAAAATCTGGCATTTTTGGATCTCTGGTTTATCTTCCAAGCACACACACAAGGGGAAGATAAAGAGTGAACTACCCCAGATACAATATGTCGTGTCATTCTAAGCACTCTAACATTAGCAGGAATTGAATCTATTCCCACTACAAGTGTGCAGTATAACAATGTAGTAAATACTGCTTAATGTCCTACATTGCTTAGTCAATGTGTCACTTGGTCATAGCCTTCTCCAAAACAATCTGCCTGTGAAACTCATCTTATGTAAACAAGTTATTTTAAACCAGGGGTTCTTAATTTTTTTTAACTGTTAACTTTTTGTTAACTCTTTAGAAGTCTGGAGAGGTTTATAAATTATTCATTAGATAAAACATTCTTAAAATCATAAAACACAATATTACAGAGGAAATCAATTATTTTGAAAGTTATCAAATAGTTTTAAAGCATCCAAGGACTCCAGGTTAAGAACCCTTGAAAAATATACATATGGTTACAAAGCATTAGAAATCAAAGGGATGCCCAACAATTGAGGAATGGCCAAACTGTGGTATATGATTGTGATGGAATATTAGTATCATAAGAAACAATGATCAGGTTAATTTTTTTAACTTGGAAAGATCTACATGGGATAATGAACAGCAAATGAGTAGAACCAAGAGAATATTATATACAGCTCCAGATTTAATAATTGAAAAATAACTTGTGAATGTCACTTCTAAAGAATAAACTGGAAAATGGAAACATGAAAGACTATATATACATATCTGCCTCCTGGATAATGCATTGTATGATTCAAAGAGGGGAGGGAGGGACTGAGACCCTTGTAAACACATTCTATTAAAAAAGAAAAGGAAAAATGCTATCATGATCTGAGGGGTGAGTGAAAGTTTAGAACACAGAACTAAACAACACATCCTTGAGAAACAGTCTACAGCCACAATCACATAAATATTTCCCCATAAACCTCATAGATCTATTATGAGGAAAGGCCATTTTATTCCTATGTTTTCTCGTGTTTTCAATAGGAATGGGTGTTGTATTTTGTCAAAGGCTTTTGCTGCATCTATTGAGTTAATCATATGATTTTCTATTAGTTTGGTTGTTGATATGGTCAATTATGAGGATTGTTTTCCTAATATTAAACCATCCTTGCATTTGTGGTATAAATCCCACCTGGTCTAAGTGAATAATCCTTCTGATAACATGTTGTAGCCTTTTAGCTAGTATTTTATTTAATATTTTTGCATCTATTAAGGATATTGGTCTACAGTTTTCCTTCTCTGTTTTTGGTCTTCCAGCTTGGGAATCAGTACCATATTTGTATCATAAAAAGAATTCAGCAAGACTCTTTATTTGTCTATTTTGTCAAATAGTTTGTAGAGTATTGGGATTTAACTGATCTTTAAATGTTTGATAGAATTCACTTGTGAATTCATCTGGCCCTGGTGATTTTTTCTTAGGGAGTTCTTTGATGGCTTGTTCAATTTCTTTTTCTGAAATGGGATTATTTAAGTATTCTATTTCCTCTTCTGTTAATCTAGGCAATTTAAATTTTTGTAAATATTCATCCATTTTACCTAGATTGCCATATTTATTGCCATATAATTGGGCAAAATAATTCTTAATAATTACCTTCATTTCTTCTTCTTTAGAGGTTAGATCACTCTTTTCATTCATGATACTGTTATTTTGGTTCTGTTCTTTCTTTTTCTTAATTATAATAACCAATTTGTTATCTAATTTATTTGGTTTTTTTCCAAAATACCAGCTCCTCTTCTCATTTATTAGTTCAATAGTTCTTTTACTTTCAGTTATATTAATTTTTCCTTTGAATTTTAGGATTTCCAATTTGGTCTTTATCTGAGGGTTTTTAGTTTGTTCTTTTTCTAGTTTTTTTAGTTGCATTCCCAATTCATTAATCTCCTCTTTCTCTTTTTTGTTAATATGGGCATTTGGGGATATAAATTTTCCCCTAAGTACTGCTTTTGCTATATCCCCAAAATTTTTATAAGTTGTTTCCTCATTGTCATTCTCTTCAATGATATCATTAATTGTTTCTATGATATGTTCTTTAACCAACCAGTTTTGGAGATTCAGATTATTTAATTTCCAATTAATTTTTTGCCCCTCCATGTACCCTTACTAATCATAATTTTTATCACATTATGATCTGAAAAAGTTGAATTTATTATTTCTGTTTTTCTGCATTTGTTTCCAATGCTTTTATGCCCTAGTATATGGTGAATCTTTGTGAATGTACCATGTGCTGCTGAAAAAAAAGTATATTCCTTTTTATCCTATTTACTTTTCTCCATATATCTATTAACTAATTTTTCTAAGATTCCATTCATATCTCTTACTTCTTTCTTCTTTCTTATTTGGTTTGATTTATCTAGATCTGATAGAGGAAGGTTCAAGTCTCCCACTAGTATAGTTTTACTATTTCCTCCTTATGCTCCAATAATTTCTTCTTTAAAAATCTGGATGCCATACCATTTGGTGCGCACATATTGAGTACTGGTATTTCTTCTTTGTTTATGCTGCCTTTTATCAGGATGTAATTGTCTTCCTTATCTCTTTTAATCAGATCTGTTTTTACTTAGGCTTTTTCAGATATCATGATTATGACTCCTGCCTTCTTTTTCTCGGCTGGTGCCCAATAAATTCTGCTCCAGCCTCTTACCTTTACCCTATGTGTCTCTACCTGCCTCGTATGTGTTTCTTATAGACAACATATGGTAGGATTTTGGTTTTTTAAGCCACTCTGCTAAGTCTGCTTCTATTTTATAGATGAGTTTGTCCCATTCACTTTCAGAGTTATGATTACCACCTGTATATTCTCCATCATTTTGATTTCTTCTTTTAATCCTGCCCTTTCTTCTTTCACTATTTCCTTCACTAGTATTTTGCTTGTAATCAGTCCCCTTTTCCCCCTCATTTTACTTTCCTTTCCACCCTCTTCCTTCTTCTTCCCCTCTTATTTGTCTTTAAGGTCTATTACTCACCCCCTTCCATCTTTCCCTCTCTTTTTATACTCCTCATCCTACTCCCCCCTTCCTTATTCACTTTCAACATCCCTATAGGGTAAGATAGAATTCTATGCCACAATAGATCTGGCTGTTATTCCCTCTCAGTACTGATTCCCCTGAGAGTAAGGTTTAAGTGTTACCTATTACCACTCTCTTCTAACCCTTCTTATAACAGTATTTTATACCCACACACACATGTACTTCTTTATGTGGTATAATTTATCCTGTTTTTCTTCTTCCTTCAAGTTTCTATTAGTACCATCCTCCTTTTTCTCCCCCCCCCCATTTCTTTTCACATATCATCTTAAACAGCCAGCCCCCAAGAATTTAGAGATTGTTCCAGGACTCTCTCTGACTCTGGCATGGTAGATGGTGTGTGGGACAGGTGACCAGCTTATGCTTTGATTAGTGCAGTTTTGCCCCCTTATAATTTGGGAATCTCCAAACACTACCTACCTTTAAAGCTATGTCCAGTGGGAGAGCCTCTTTACTTGTCTGGTTTTTTATTTCTGTCCTTTTGAGATGCTTTGTAATTATCAGTTGGAAGGAGATTCAGAAAACTCCTACTACCACTACACTGCCATCTTGGCTCCACCCCCTAATAGATCTATTATGAATCAATCTCTACCAGATGTCACAATGCAATGGGCAATGCCTATTGAATGTCTCATAGGTTACATCAGAATTAGTTATCACAGCTCCTAGCCTAGAAAATAACTATAAACATCAGGTGCCCAATCAGGCTATAAGGATAAAAACAGATTAAATTCTTCTTCAAAGAATTAAAAATTTGAAAGAAAACTAAAAGATCTTCTCATCCAAGAAGACAAGTGGTCATCCAGCCTTTATTGGAAGAGTTCCAAAGATGGGGATTCACAATCTCCTTCAGTATCCCACTTCACTTTGATATAGCTCTATTTTTCAGTCACTGTCACCTTCCATTGAACTGAAATCTGGCTCTCTGTCTAGAACCAATCCGAATAAAATAAATATCGTCCACATGGCAACCCTTCAAATCTATTCTTACAACCTCTCCTGGAATAATAGTAAGTTTGGGGCATATTTTTGACATTTTTCAGAATTGATCCCTTCCTAGTCACATGTCCACTTTGCTGTAACTTTCCATCATGTCACAATAGTTGGATGGCACAATGAATAGAGAGTTGTACTTAGGGTCAGAGCAACTTGACACTCAGCCTTTTATGTCTCAGTTTCTTCATCTGTAAATGAGAAGGTTAGGGTCAATAACTTCTAAAGTTCTTTCCAAATCCTTGATCCTATAAACCTTTCACCCAATAATCTGGTGACAGTTCAACCAGAATCCCTGCTCACAACCTCAACAGCCCCTGAGTCTATGTGCATGCCATTACTATTAACATAATTCAGAATGTATTACTAATAAAGTCCCCTGAGGAGTGCACCCTTCTAGCCTCACACAAAGTCTCGAGCTTTGCCAACCATCCAGTTTTCTTAGGGCCTTTAAGCAGGAATGGGATTGATCCCTTTATTAATTTAATAATTTGAGGACAGTCTAATGTCCTGGAATCTCCTTTCCCCAGACTCATCTTGGGTTCCATGAACATTCAATATTTTTGTGTGTTTGGCATTTATGCCTTTCTTGGGACTATATTTGTTACAAATGGAAGTCGCAAAGTGCAATGTTAATTCCACTTGATCTATTGATTTTCTTGGGATAGCATGGGATGAAGGACATTCAGAATTGCAGATCATGTGTGTTTTTGAGGGAAGAACAGTCCTAAAAAGGTCAAAAAAGTAATTGGGAGGTAATAAGATTGTGTGAAATTCTATTAAAGCCTACAGTTATTTGGTTTACTACATTTTGCTGTGAGCCATGAAAATGTCTATCTAGGCAAATTGGAACTCATTCACTTAGGGTTAGTGATACCCAGAGAAAGTAATTTTTAAGGGGACCTTTTTATCCAGGCCAGGGTTTAAACCATTCTTTTATTTGGGGATAAATTATTCAGGAATTGCAAAGGAAATTGTATGAAATTTAAATAGAATTTTTGCTTTCTTTCTTTCTTTTCCCTCTCCTGCAAGATGTAAGACCTGTTTTATGACTTTCGGCCTCTGACAGCCCATTTGGCTATGTGACTTTTAGAATTTAAGTGAAGGAGAAGCAAAATGTTTGTTTTGCTAACCTACACTGATGGAGGGAGTTTTCACATGAGAAATTCCCGACACTCCAGAAATCATGGGTCCAGGATTCCAGCTAGAGCCAAATGTTAAACTTTCAGTGTGATTACCCACAACTCAGAAATCTGTAAATGTTACAGATTGGGTCTTCATTTATTATTTTGTGGATTGTCAATCCTTAAGGAAGTGACAGATATAAAATGTTAATAATATTGTTGTTAGATCATTCCCAACCCTTCCTGGCCCATTGTAGGGTTTTCTTGGCAAAAATACTGGAGTGGTTTGCCATTTCCTTCTTCTGCTCGTTTTTACAAATGAGGAAACTGAGGCAGACAGGGTATAGTGACTTTCCCAGGGCCACACCACTAGGAAGTGTCTGAGGCCAGATTTTAACTCAGGAAGATGAGTCTTCTCTGACTTGAGGCCTCCATTCTATCCACCACACCACCTAGCTGCCCATTAATAATATAGGTTAAACTTAAAAGTGTACCAGGACATTCCTTTTTTCTTCCAAGATCTGGTTGTTAAACATTTACCACCAAACTTCTATACACATACATGTAAACCATTTGCTCATACATATGTACACACAGATAATTTCATTTATATTCAGAACTCCTGGTATGGAATCTACTTCTCCCATTGAAAATCAGATTGAAATATGTATATATATGGCTGTGTGTATTCCTTTATGTTTCTTTTTAAAATGTCATTTGTGTGGATCCATGTACATAGATATGGGTCCTGCATACATGTGTACACGTGCATTCACGTGTATATGAATAAGGATCCAGGTTGAGGATGGGGATGGGAATGGGAATAGGATAGGGATAAGGACCGGATCCGTCATGACCACTGACACAGGGTGAGGAATGTTCCTTGATCAATGCAGGTTGACCTTCTCCCAGAATCCTGTATTCCTAGAGGTTTCCCAGAGTATAGAGAAGTTAAAGGACTTTGCCAGGGTCACAGTTAGGATCTCTCAGAGGCAAGACTCAAAAGGAAGCACTACATCCACTATGCCATACTGCCTCAGCCCAGATGTGCGTGCATGTGTCTGGGAGTAGGAATAAGTGTTTCAGGACATCAAAAATATGGGATTTTTTGCCTGTGGTATATATTCCAAGAAAAAAGATAAAAATTTAAACTTAAAAAAAATTAAGTAGGGTGAGGGACCAAACATCCTTCTTGATTTAAATATATATATATGGCTTTGCACTTAAAAACAGATCTGGAAGGGTAGCTATATGGCTCAAAGGATTGAGAGTCAGGCCAAGATACAGGAGGTTCTGGGTTCAAATGTGACCTCAGATACTTCCCAGCTTTGTGACCTTGTCCAAGTCACTTAACGCCCATTGCCTAGCCCTTATCATTCTCTGCCTTGGAACCTATTAATTCTAAGACAGAAGGTAAGGATTTTTTTAGCAGACCTGGTGTGGCACTAGAAACATCTTGACTCATATAATAATATGATCTTATGATCATACAAACATATCTACATGTTTTACATATATGTGTACATGTATTTATGTCTGGCCACTCTACTATCCCTCATCCATTTGTATGTATGTGGGTGTAGAGGAGGATAGATCAGGATATTAAGCCACATTTTGTAGCATTTTTTTCAATGGCAGCCCCAGTTTTTCCATTTCAGAAGAGTCTCGGCCCCCTGCTCCTCCCCCGTTGCCCTATATTCGAGTAAAAGCGTGTTCATGTTTTCTTCTCGTTGTCCCTCTTCATGCCTGGGACATGCATCACAGAGCAATGGCGGACTAGAGTCTCAGCTCCCCACGTCCCGCAGTCAGAATTCCATCAGATACTTTAGACATTTTGCCCCTGGACGTTTGGTCCTAGAGAAGCTTCCCTAACCCACCCCGGCGCCTTGGAAACCAAATACTTGGCTTTCAACACATCCATTCCAAGGGAAGGCCAGGATTAGCAGCCCCCAGACCTGGACCCTGGAGGAAGAAGGCAGCAGAGCCCATCTGCCTTGGCTTGGGCCATTTGGAAATGTTTCTTCTGTTAGCTCAGCTTGTGGCCACACTGGAAGAATTTGTTTTCACACAAAACAGACACATTCTTGGGGATGGAAAGGAAATGTTACGACTAATCCATGAGTAAAGGTCCCCTCCATCTATTTCTAAAGCATCCCCTGCCTGCCCTTTCCAGAGCTGGAAAGGATCCTACAGGCCGGAGAAATATAGCCGCATCCTAGATCTAGAAGCTGGGAGGTACCACAGAGATGGGGTTATATTACAGAGAAGGAAACTAAGGCTCAGAGAGATTAAGTGTCTAGACCAAGATCACACAGGTAGGCATTGTCAAAGTCAGGATTTGAACCCAGGTCCTCTGACTTGGGAGGCTCTTTCCACTGTAATCATATTCTTCTATCAAAACTTCTTTTGTTGTACAGTAGTTTCAGTCAAGTCTGACTCTTGAGGACCCCATTAGGGATTTTCTTGGCAAAGATAACTGGAATGGTTTTCCATTTCCTTCTCCAGTTCATTTTACAGATGAGGAATCTGAAACAAACAGTGACTTTCCCAGGGTCACACAGCTAACAAGTGGCTGAAGCTAGAGTTGAAGATGCCAGGTTACAGAAATATAAGGGTTAAAATTAATGTTTGGACAATAATTTTATGAAATTATGTGGTAAATTTATTTACAAATATTTACAAATAGAGAGGACACAATAAAGAAGAGAAATGTGAGGGGGATAGAGAAGTTATCTGTCTTATCAACCTAAATGTTTTGCTCCAGGTCTGCTTAATCCAGGCAGAGACTAATTAGCTCTCAACCAGGAAGGCTAGTGGTAAGTAACCACACAGCCTCTTCCAAGATGGAAGCTAGTCTCTTAGGAAACTAGGAAAGGAGTCAGCCTTTCACTAACCCAATGAAGTAGTCCAGGAGTCAGAGTCCAAGCTGAAGTTGAGCTCCAAGCCCATGATCCAAGCCACAGTCTCCAGGGAAGCTCCCTCAAAGACTCTCCAGTCAAGAGACTATCTCCACAAGACTATCTCTTCAGACTATCTTCTCAAAAACAATCTGGAAAGTCCTAGAAGACACTTAGCCAATAGGATAATTATTTCTGTTAGTGGAGAAAGAATGAATAAAACAAATAAGATATAGCATAAAGCCAATGTTTTCAATGATAGCAAAGAAGGGCAAACTCTGCTTCCTCCTTCATTTCTCTAGGAACCACAAAGCCAAGAATATAGACGTATTTTCAAAACTACTTTGGGGTACAATTCAGTCTTTATTCTTCAGGAAAGTAGGATATACTGAATCTGAAGGAGTCAAAATATCAAGAGCCTCTGAGGCAGTGGGGGGGGGGGGGAGGCAGTTAAGCTTCACCTGGGTTCAAATTCCACCCCTGACATTTAATGGCTGTGTGCTTCATTTTCCAATGAGGCCCTCTAACCCAAGACAAGGGATGATAAGCTAAATATTTAGCTGTAAAACATGTAAACTCTACCATGGAATTCTGGTGTGTTTTCAACCGAGAAACCAATGCACCATTTCTCTGTGATGGGTGACATAGACATGTCTAAAGACAAGAAAAGGTAAATATAAATACGCTTTTAGTTCTGTAGCAAATCCTCAGAGCACGGGCAGGGAGCTCTGTCTGAAGCAGCCCACATGGAAGAGGCTGGAGAGCCTGCTTCTGGAAGAGTGTGATAAAGGCTCCTGGGTAGACATTCCATACCAAAGAACAGAGAGACAAGCAGTTGGTTGATAGCTGAGCCCAAACCGGTCTACGGAAAGATACTACCATTCCTTTTTCCTGCCCGGTTGTGTTGCTGCGGTGAGGACGCCACGACAGCTGTGAGCCCTTGATGGGAAGGGAGACCTCAGGCCTTTCTCTCTGGGGTGGCCACCTCGTGGCCCTTCAGCACATGGTCCTGTGTGGATACTATGTCTATTCTTTCTGCTTTTCGGAGAAAGACTCATAAAAATAATAATAACTGCCATTTATATATAGCAATTTAAGGCTTCCAAAGCACTGTAGATATGTTTTCTCATTTGATCATCACAATAGTGAGTAGCTATTTACATCTTCATTTTACTGAGGAGGAAACAGAATTTAAGAGATCGGCCACTTATCCCAGTTACGTTGACTAAATAAAACTAGAGTGGGGAGAAAATGCCAAAATGGGGGCTTGAGCCCATAGCTTTATGTAGCCTCACTCTGGGAAACCTGACTTGGCTGAGAGATTGAGGCAGGACAAGGATCCCCAGAGTTTAGAAAGGCTGCCTTAAAATGTGAAAGCAATAGAAACGCCGAACATACTATTCTTTAGTTTTTTTAACCCTTACCTTCCATCTTAGAATTAATACTCAGTATTGGTTCCAAGGCAGAAGAATGGTACAGGCTAGGCAATTGTAGTTAGGAAAGTTACTGAGGTCAGCCTTGAACTCAGGACCTCCTGCCTCTTGACCTTGTTCTCTATCCACGGAGCCACCTAGCTGCCTGTGGGATATCCTTCTGATACGGAAAAATAGGACCACCATCTTATGTGTTCCAAAATTCTGCTTAATATCCAGGTTTCAATTTAGTGTTTTATAATCTGCCTTCTTAGGTTAACTACTAATAACCTAGTGCTTTAAGGGTCACTTTGACTAAAATATGAGAAGAGTTAAAAGCAGGCTTTCACGGGTGATTGTCTACATTTTTGTCACAATCACACAATTGACGGGAAGGAGTGAGAAGGCTAGATTCTGCTATGTTTATTTGGGGATGATTTTTTAAAAGGCAGTTGACTTAGTAAAGTCAAATTCTCCAATTGTTGTAGGAGAGCATTTAATCTACAAGTGCCACACATTCTACATTAAAATCATACAAATGGAGCCACCAAGATCCGTCCGTTTGGCTTGGCAGTAAAATGGGAAAATGTTGATGACTCGAGAAGAGGGATAGTGAACCTTTTAGAGAGGCAGATGACGGAGAAATGACCTCAGGTGAGGGAAGCGGAGCAGCCCGGCCCAATGTCCCTCTGGCTTTTTGGCCCTTACTGCTCTTCTGCCTTGGAACCAATACCCAGTAGTGATTCTAGGAAAGAAGGTGTTATGATAAGAATTTAATTAGTTCATTAAGACTTGAGTTTTAAGATCAGAGACAAGATTTAATATACCCATTACTATTTCTCAACCTACAGGATTTATTTCAAGCATTACAAAGGTAAGGATTTTTTTTTAAAAGCCATTTGTCAATATTATCTCTGTGTCCCTCTCTTTTTAATGAGGTTGCTAACTATTTCCTGGGTCCGTTTTCATTGGTGCCCTGCACTCATGTGATACAACCTAGCATAGGCATGTAGAGGCAGCTCCTCAAACCAAAAGCCAGGTTCCGAGTCCTGTCTCTCACATCCTGGCCAGGCTAACCTAACCTTGCAGATTATGCCTAGCCCAGCCAACTCTCGAGGACTCTTAGTACAGCAGGTGCTGGTCTACATGGGTAGAATGATTTTCCTCATCCAGGAATTCCCTATACTGAAGAAATCACAAGCCGGGGACAGCTAGGTTGCACAGTAGATAGAGCCACCAGGCTTGGAGTCAGGAGACCTTGGGTTCAAATCTGACCTTAGACACTTCCTCATTGTGTGACCCTGGACATGCCACTTAACCCCGATTGCCTGCCCTTCTGTCTTAAGAGTTGTTAATAAGACTAAAGGTAAGAGGTAAGAGGGAAAAGCACAGGAATAATTTGTGCATAGTGCTAGCTACGGAAAGAAGCTGCTGATCACAGCTCCTCCAGGATATTTAGGAGCATCAAATAGAGGTAATTCGCTGCAGTCTATGATGACAGATGAGGTTAGCCTGGGTGAGAGAGCACAGCATCAAGGACACTGATTACAATAAGCAATTTGTTTAGGTATGAGAACACTGTATGAGTATGAGCCAGAGTGGCTAGGAAGTGTAGCATTTGGCTCGTTTCTTTACCCATATGGTCATCCCAGAATATTTTGGGAGGGCGTACAGAGAGGCAATCCATTTTGTAACTCAGTTTCCCATCTTGACATCAGACATGAACAGCAGCAGAGCGCTAAAGGGTTCAGGAAATACTAAGAAGGGCCAGTGGTCAAGGGAGCCCTAGAGCCACTACAAAGGTAGGGCAGATTTTCACAATCACAAGTCACTAAGCAGTTTTTCTTCATGCCAAGACCTTTTCCCCCAAGCTAAAAAATAAATGTAAATAAGTCCAGCTTTCCCTGGGCAACTCTGGGAGTGATGCAACATCTAGAGTTTTGAGCTTTCCAAATCTCCATATAAGGTCAACAATACAAGTACTTCCCCATTTTACAAAGACACAAAGCAGTCAACGAAGAGTTTTCTATCTATGGAGTGCCTACTATGCTCCAAGCGCTGGACTAGGTGTTGGGGAAACTGAAAAAAGTGGAATAGTCCCTGCCTCCAAGAGCTCTCGTTCTAGGATGGTCTAGAAACCAAGACACAAGTAGCTTGCCCAATGGGGACGCATGACGTTGAAGGATCTTACTCTGGATTTGAGTGTCTGTCTTCTAAACTCTAAAAGCCAATATTCTGATTGCTATACCACACTGTCCTTCAGGAGGTGGAGGGAGTTCTCCATCACTCGGAGATACTGTAGAGGGACTTCTTCTTCAGAAATGGACTGATCTGGAGTTTCTCTATAATGTCCCTTCCAGGTCCAAGACTGATCTTATGGGAGTCTGGCTCCAGTCCTCCATACTGGGCTTTTTCTGGAAAATGAGTTAAAAAAACATATATGTGCTAATACATGCTTGGGAAATAGTAGCTGACCACACGTGAATTCTGCAGGGTATGAAATGAATCTTTCTTTGTAAATAAAGTTATAAAGGCTCTGAGAGGGGCTAATTTCCCAGCTACCAGGCACCTCCCAGGAGAGGTCATTGCAAGGCAGTGTCATAATGAATAGGATTGTGACTCAGAGGCAAAAATATATATAAATAAGCTTAGGGCCAGGTAGGGGGCTCAGTAGTCAGGTAGTTAAGCTCAGAGCTAGGAGGACCTGATGTCAGGCCTATGATGTTTCCTAGCTGTGTATGCTCTCTGGAAGAAGGAAGAAGAAGAAAGAAGAAAAGGAGGGGGAAAGAAGATGGATGAGGAGAAGGGGTAGAGGGGGTAGAGGGGGTGGAGGAGGTGGAGGTGGTGGAGGTGGAGGAGGTGGAGGAGGAGGAGGAGGTGGTGGTGGAGGAGGAGGAGGAGGAGGAGGTGGTGGTGGTGGAGGAGGAGGTGATGGAGGAGGTGGAGAAGAAGAGAAAGAAGAAGAAGAAAGAAGAGGAAAGAGGAGAAGAAAGAAGAAGAAGAAAGAAGAGGGAGGAGAAGAAAGAAGGAAGAAGGAAGAGGAAGGAGAAGGAAGAGGAAGAGGAAGGAGAAGAAAGAAGAGGAAGGAGAAGGAAGAGGAAGAAGAAGAAGGAAGAAGAAAGAAGAGGAAGACAGAAGGAGAAGAAGGAGGAAGAAAGAAGAGGAAGACAGAAGGAGAAGAAGGAGGAAGAGGAGGAGGTAGAGGAGGAAGAGGAGGAGGTGGAGGAGGAAGAGGAGGAGGTGGAGAAGAAGAGAAAGAAGAAGAAAGAAGAGGAAGGAGGAGAAGAAAGAAGAAAGAAGAAGGAGAAGAAGAAGAAAGAAGAAGGAGAAGGAAGAAGAAAGAAGAAGGAGAAGAAGAAGAAAGAAGGAAGAAGGAAGAAGGAAGAAGGAAGAGGAAGAGGAAGAAGAAGAAGAAGAAGAAGAAAAAGAAGAAGAAAGAAGAAAAAGAAGAAGAAAGAAGAATAACCTGACTTCAAATCAAGAACTAAAGGTTACTTTAGCCAAAAGGTGAAGAAAGAAGAAAGAATAGCCTGACCTTCAAATGGAGAATGAAAGGTTGGTTTTAGCCAAAAGGTCAAAAGTCATTTTGACTTTTTCTCCCCTGGGTGATTCTAAGAAAGAGAAAGAGAATCTTTGTATCTGTACTGTAGGTCAAGTCTCAAACAGCCATGTATGCCCTGAGAATGCCAAGGTTCTCCTTTCATACAATTCTCTTGTGTGTGTAGTACTAAGTGGAATATTTTCTACAGGCCACCTGAATGTCATCATGTCAGTAAAGCAGCCCGGTGGTGGCACACTGCCATCTGGTGGTCACGATGTGAAATGGGGCTGCCAACTCATTTATTATCGAAAGGGAGGTCTGTAGACTCTCCTGGTGTCTAGGAACCATTTCAGGGTCTTGACGTCAAAACAATTTTTATAGTAATGTTAAGATGGCATTTGTTGATTAAAAATGCCCCTCTGTTTTCCAGATACATATTAAATGAGGCCAGATTTTCTTCATACACTAACCAAAGCAACTTTAATAGCAAAGATTGAATGCAGAAGCAGAACTGAGAACCCAGCTCTTTTCTGTTGGGCAATTAAATTTTCAAAAATAGGGGGCAGCAGTCAATGGATTGAGAGCCAGGCCTTACACATGGGGGATCCTAGGTTCAAATCTGTCCCCTGACACTTCCTAGCTGTGTGACCCTGGGCAAGTCACTTAACCCCTATTGCCTAACCCTTACCATATTCTTCTGCCTTGGAACCAATAACAGTATTGATTCTAAGATGGAAGGGAAGGATTTTTTAATGCAAAATAACACCATGCTTCTCAGAAAATTTTGGGGAATATATGATTATTTTATTGAGAACTATGCTGTTTATATTATACACATGATGGGGCTTTTCATTATTTTTAATGAACTACTCATAAATATTTTAATATATCAGTTTTTATCTCAAACATAGTAAGTATCAAAAGATATACTTAATATAAACAATAAACTCTCTGGGGTCCTCAATAATTTTAAGAGTATAAAGCAATCTTGAGACCAAAGATTTGAGAGCCACCAGTCTATATTTTTTTTTATTAAAAAAAACCCTCACCTTAGACAGAAGAGTGGCAAGAGCTAAGCAATCAGAGCTAAGGGACAATCCAGGGTTTTATAGATAGGAGGAGGTATCTATAGATGGATAGGAGATGGTGCCTGAGGCCATATTTGAACCCAGGTCCCTTCTGACAGACCCCAGGCTTGGTGCTCTATCTACTTTACTACTCATTGCCCTGAGCCATGATGGGTCTAAGGAAAGGATTTTAGATGTGGAATAAATTTACATAAGATGTTAGTAGCTTCTAAGAAGTAAAATGCCAAGTAGATTCTTATTACTTCATTCTCTTTTAAGGTTTCTGATGGCAAAGAAGAGCTTATGAATTTAGAACCTTATTAAACTGAAATCTAGGGAACAAAAATGAAGTTGATTACAGATACGTTATTTGTCCAAGACAACCAGAAATTAATAGAATCCTAAGGGATCTAGACTAGAGACTAGACGTCAGAGGTGATCTTGTTTGTCTCACCCCTTCATTTGCTGAGTGAGTGAAGAAACTTTGAGGCTCAGGAATTTGTAAGGTTTAAAAAAATATGTATTCACTTTACATCGTTGGTTAGTTTTATAAATGGTCATCATCCTCACATCACTTTGCCCCTTGTGACTACTGTTTGTCAAGTAATTCCTTTCTGATAATTCCCTGGCTTGTTTGTCATGTTCTTTCAGAGTTTTTCACCATGCAAAATTTGTACTTTCACTAGGATATACTTTCTTCAGACAGAAAACTAATGAACAAGAGAAAAAGAGATAGAGAGAAAGAAAGAGAAAGAAAGAGAAAGAAAAATGAGAGAAAGAAAGAGAGAAAGAGAGAAAGAAAAAGGAAAATGAGAGAAAGAGAAAGAAAGAGAAAGAAAAATGAAAGAGAGAAAGAAAGAAACAAAGAAAGAGAAAGAGAAAAAACAAAGAGAAAAAGAAAGTGAGAGAAAGAGAAAGAAAAATGAGCGAAAGAAAGAAAAAGAAAGAAAAATGAGAGAAAGAAAAATGAGAGAGAAAGAGAAAGAAAAATGAGAGAAAGAAAGAGAAAAAGAAAGAAAAAGGAAAATGAGAGAAAGAAAGAGAAAGAAAAATGAAAGAGAGAAAGAGAGAAAGAGAAAAAACAAAGAGAAAAAGAAAGTGAGAAAAGAGAAAGAAAAATGAGAAAGAGAAAGAAACATGAAAGAAAGAAAGAAAAAGAAAGAAAAATGAGAGAGAAAGAGAAAGAAACATGAAAGAGAAAGAAAAATGAGAGAAAGAAAAAGAAAGAGAAAGAAACAAAGAAAAAGAAAGAAAACAAAAAGAAAGAAAAAGAGAAAGAGAGAAAGAAACAAACAGAGAGAAAGAGAAACAAACAAACAAAAAGAGAAAGAGACAGAGAGAAAGAGAAACAAACAAACAAAAAGAGAAAGAGAAAGTAACAAACAAAAAGAAAGAGAAAGAAAGTAACAAACAAAAAGAGAGAAAGAGAAAGTAACAAACAAAAAGAGAAAGAGAACGTAACAAACAGAGAAAGAAAGTAACAAACAAAAAGAGAGAAAGAGAAAGTAACAAACAAAAAGAAAGAGAAAGAAAGTAACAAACAAAAAGAGAGAAAGAGAACGTAACAAACAGAGAAAGAAAGTAACAAACAAAAAGAGAGAAAGAGAAAGTAACAAACAAAAAGAAAGAGAAAGAAAGTAACAAACAAAAAGAGAGAAAGAGAAAGTAACAAACAAAAAGAGAAAGAGAACGTAACAAACAGAGAAAGAAAGTAACAAACAAAAAGAGAGAAAGAGAAAGTAACAAACAAAAAAGAAAGAGAAAGAAACAAACAGAAAGAAAGAGAAAAAAGAAAGAGAAAAAGTAACAAAAAGAAAGAAACAAACAAAGAGAAAGAAACAAACAAAGAGAAAGAAAGAGAAACAAAAAGAAAGAGAAAGAGAAACAAAAAGAAAGAGAAAGAGAAACAAACAAACAAAAAGAGAGAAAGAGAAAGTAACAAACAAAAAGAGAGAGAAAGTAACAAAAAAAGAAAGAAACAAACAAAAAGAAAGAAACAAAGAGAGAAAGAAAGTAACAAACAAAAAGAAAAAAGAAAAAGTAACAAAAAGAAAGAGAAAGAAAGAGAAAGAGAAACAAACAAAACTGAAAGAGAGAATCAAAGAAAAATAAAGAAAGAAAACAAAAAAAGAAAAGAGAGAGAAACAAAAAGAGAAAAACAAAGAAAATAAAGAAAGAAGAGAGAAACAAACAAAATTTAGAAAGAGAAAAACAAAGAGGAAAAATAAAGAAATAAAACAGAAAGAAACAAACAAAAAGAAAGAGAAAAACAGAGAAAAATAAAGAAAACAAAAAGAGAAAGATAAAAAACAAAAAGAGAGGTAAAAGAAAGAGAAAAACAAAAAGAAACAAAACAAACCAACAACTAAGTACACAAATAAACATGTTAAGAGGAGTGGAGTGGAGTGGCTGTGGAGCGGCGAGGAGAGGAAAATAAAAAAAAAGAGGAGTGGAGTGGAGCGGCTGAGGAGAGGCGAGGAGTGGAAACCAAAAACAAAAACAAAAACAAAATCTAGAAAGAAACATAGTAAGACAGTGATCACTTACTTATTATGTTGTAAGCTGGGGCTTTGCTTTCTTTTTCTGGCCACCTTTTTCTCTTTCAATTAAAGTGTTACATTTGAAATGCCTTCTGGTTCCTTGAATAGAGGATGGGAGGTACTTTGAAATTTTCAAGGTCCCCTCAATTTCCACCTTGGAGAGGAGGAGCTGGGTTTGAGGGGATCACAGCTCACATAAGTAAAGGGGGGTAGAGTGCTTGTGCTGCCCCCTCTCCTGCTCCCCAAACCTAACCCCTTGACCAGCAGTCCAATGGGAGTGCGTTTCTCCTCTAGGGGGAGCAAGGGCAGAGTATGAGCCCTGACACTCAGTAGGAGGGGCACAGAATAATGGGGTCTGAGGGGTGGAGTGGAGGGACTGGCACTCTGTCTCTAAAAGGTTACCCATCTCTGTCCTAGGCATAGTGCTTTACAAAGGCTAAGAATACAAATATAAGCAGTAATTCTTGGATAAACTTACAATTAAAAATTGTTTTTTACAATTGACTGAGGACTTGAACCCAGGTCTTCCTCTTTCTAGCAGCTTTGCCTATAGTTCTAGCAGAGCTCTGGTCTGACAAATATCAGCATAGTTGGGAAATAAGAGTCACAAAGCAGGCAGGTGACAGCTGCTGCTGCCTAAAGAGGACTAGCCCAGACTCCTGTGGATGATTCCTGTAGCAGTCCACCCCTAGATATGGGCAAGGGGAACAGTTGGTATGTACAGATTGTCTTAGAAGAGAGCATGAGCATGCTCAGTATTGCACATGGCTGGGAAAGCCTCTGACCCTTGACCCCAGGTTAGGCGGGAACACAGGTTTCTTTGTGCTCACCTGGTTAAGAGAAACCACACCTATACCTTGTCATTAACCAATGAGAATCATCCCTATGTACTGTGTATATTTGCATATCAAAGATTAGCCCAGCAAGCTCCGCCTCTCTCTCTCTCTCTCTCTCTCTCTCTCTCTCTCTCTCTCTCTCTCTCTCTCTCTCTCTCTCTCTCTCTCTCTCTCTCTCTCTCTCTCTCTCTCTCTCTCTCTCTCTCTCTCTCTCTCTCTCTCTCTCTCTCTTCCAGGCTTAGCTGATGGCTGTCCTGGCAGGAACTTGGCCTTTGGCCAAGCTCCATCTTTAATCTTTATCACCTCTCTGACCTGTGTGGTATTAAATGTGGATCTCTGGACTGGTAAAGGCCTTCGGAAGGGTCCTTTGATCAGAGCTTAGCACATGTGGCTCATGGAAAATTAATAAAGACTCATTCCTGCCACCTCATATCTCTACTTTGACTCCGTCATCCCCTTCATGGTATCTAAAACTTCTATCCTGTCTCTATCTTCCTACCTTAAAGCTTCTCTCCCCTCTGAGGAAGCTTTAATTCCTAAACTGGTCTTTAGACTGTAAAAGTGTCTAAGGAAGAGTTCTTAAGAGAGCAAGGAAGCTAAGTAACACAGTGGATAGAGTAACAAGCCTGGAGTTGAGAGGGTTCAAATTTGACCTCAGACATTTCCTAGCTATGTGACCTTGGGCAAGTCATCTAACTCCAATTGCCTAGCTTCTTACCACTCTTTTGCCTTGGAACCAAAACACAGTATTGATTCTCCCAAACAATAAAGCCTAGGGATATTATACCTTTGGGGGAATTACATCAAGCACAGGCTTGGGAAGGGGAGTGTTTCTACTACAATGGATACTAAAAGGATGGTTTCTGCACAGGATGTTAACAGACCTTGGGAACAAATCTCTGATACAATGAGAGAAACTTCTAAGACCAAAAGGGTGCTTAACATTTGACTGTCTACTAAGTGTCCCACCTAAACTGGGATTCGTTAAGTACTTTAAGGTCTATGTTCAGTCTGAAACTGGTGAGTCTGAGCCTCAACTTCTTTGATAGTTTGTTTCCATTATTTATCACATTGACACCAGCAACTGAGATAAAAGAAGGCAATCAGTAAAACTTTAAAAACTAATTAAATGAATAAAATTCATGTGAAAATTAAAAACAAGTATTAACAAAAAGAGAGATTACCGAATTCCCCACCTTTATACAACACACACCATGGCCAATACTTTGGATGCCAAGGCCAAATGGGTTCTTTGACCCAGTGGTATAAGTAGCAACCCTAACTGAATGAAGTTTTCTAGAAATGAATACCCCAAGGGTAGGCTTCTTTCTTGGCTATGCTTAGGGTAGGAAGGAGTATTTGTAGAAATATAGTTAGTGATATTGTCTAGGGTTGAAAGAAGGGAAGGAAAGGATTCTGGGTAAGAAAGGAATTATGGGAGTTCAAAACTGAAAATAACTGAACTGAACTGAACTTCCCTCTTGGGGTTTCATCTGAGCTGGAAGTGGGTTTGTCTCTCTGCCTACAATTCCAAGCTGAGAAGGGTTTTGCTTTAAGAGATTCTCCCTGGAAAGTCAGGGTTTCATGGAGAAATCTGTAGCATCCAAGTAGAAGATTTATTTGGAGAAAAACAAATTTCCCTGAGTCCAGAGATCATCTTGCCCATACTGGGTCCAGCTGCCAGAATGTCTTTTGGCTAAGGAAACCCAAAATCCAAAGTTTTCCATCTATAACTTTGGGTTAGTACAGTAGCCAAACCCAGAGGTTTTCTCTTTATTAATTATTGGTGGGAAGATTAGGATCAGTCAGATCACTTTGGGAAAGGGTTTTAGGTAGAACAGGAAACTACATGTAAGTGGGGCCCAGAGAATAAACAGAAGGCTCCCCTCGAACAGGGGACTTGGGAGCTGGGTGGAGGCAGTATGAAGACTGTTAGAGTCATACCTACCTATTCCCCTTATTCCTTTTATTAAAATGGTTTGGTGCTTAGTTGGCCCTCTAACATCCCTCTAGGATGGCAAATAGTAGGTGCTTAATAAAAGCTTATTGACTAACTAATTAACTAATTCTTCGATGTAAAAATGGAGACTTGAATCGAGGACTTCAATCCCCAGAAGTCCTTGCTCCACTTCCCCAGAATGCCTTGTAACCTCACCTGGGCCGAGAGCAAGATGGGGTATTTAACCTGGTTGTAAAAAGGCTCTGCCTTCTTTCCTACTTCCACTTGGGAGCAGATGTAGCTCTCCACATAGCAGGCAAGATGTGAGTGGTCATGAGGCTCTTTGGGCCTAGACACGTGCCTCTCTTATTTCTATTTTCTTTATATTTTAATCTTCAATAAACCTCTAAAAATATAATACTCCTTGCAGAGAGAAACTAATTTATACCTGCCTCAGTTTCCCCCCTAAATTTTAATCTTTACATCTAAGGGTAGAGGAAATAGTTTTAGAGCCCCTGCTAGGAACCCTGATATTTGTTGTTCTGGGAAAATGAGGATCCATTGAAAACCCTTAGGTGGAGAGCAGAGCAGAAGAGGCTTCACCATGGTGCACAGCAGGAGCTTTTTAAATTAGCCTTGAGAAGAGCACAGGCAGGTAAGATATCTAAGTGCTGTGGCAGGCCAAGGGGCAGAGAGGAAAGAGAAAGGCATAGGACAGGGGGATCAAACAGCCAGCAGTGCTCCCAAGCCCAACCAGAACCAAATTGAAATGCAACTGGGAAATGCTTTACAGAATAAACAAAAATGGAACCCAGATAATGTTAATTCTGGCTTTCTAAGGCAATGATGCCTTGAGTTTAACCCTCGAATCGACATTCAAATCGAGTCAGACATTCAAATGGTTAGGTTGATATGGAACCTACTTTGCCAAGGATGCTAGTATCCAGCCACTGAGAGCAAACATGCCCAGTCATAGGCGAGCTTCAATGATCCTTTTATCTTTATTTACCTCCTTTTCTATCTGAAAGGTCAGATTTACACCCTGAATTTTCTGATTCTTTTAGTTGTTCGTAGGTTTATTTCAATAGTCTGTTCAAGCCAACTTTCTCTAGATAAAGATGAATCAAATTTTCTTTTGATTAACACCCTATCTGTAGCCTTAATTAATTATGTATACAGAGAATGAAAATGGGGGTGGGGAGAAGTAGGGGAAATACCAGTGGCTAACTTGAATCCGATGAATTTAAAAATTGGTCAGAGACCACCTATATCTCTGGCCAAATATTGAGTTTGCCCCTACGTGGGACTTTGTTGAGAGATGAGAACGAGAGAGGATTTTATGTGGTTTTATTTTAATAACTAGTATTATTAGGCTTGCTAAAATAGCAAGGAGGGGGCAGAGTCAAGATGGTGGCTTAGAAGCAGTAAAATAGCCAGAAAAGAGATCCACAAAGAACTGGACGATTGTCCTAGGCATGGATGGCCTACTAGCCTGCAAGCTTTTTGTTGTATCCACAAATCCCCCAGCCTCCTATGCAAAAAAGAAGGGAGGTAGAGAAGAGAGTAAGCAAAGAGAAAGTCATACTCTGTACTAATTACCATTCCAGAAGGAAGAAAAAGGCACAGTCTGGTGGGAATGGCATCCTCACTTAAGAGAAAAGAAAGTCCCTCTTCAGCTAAATTTTGTATTGTACAGTGAACACTGATAATTCCCCCAGCAAGGAGAGACTAAGGGATGGACTCAGTTTCCCTACCTGGAATGCAAGTTGAGGCAGAGAGGGACCAATTTTAGAGGGGAGCTATTTTCACCATTTGGAAATCAATAACCAAAAGGTGTCCGCCCGTGATCACATTATTAACCAGGGCACTGGGGGAATCTCTCCTTTCCTGGGATTATGGCTCTCTCTTGCCAAGTCGCAAAAGTGGAGTGATTGGAGCACCCTGCAGAGCCAGTGATGTGGAGAGGAGAGAGAATGAGTGAGCGTCTTGGTGACTAAGCAGTGCAGGAAGGCCCTCTTGGAATCTGGTTGCATTAGCAGCTTTTCCTTATCTTGCCCCTGGCTTGAGGATGTTCCTAAGAAGAGCTGACTGCAGGGAGTGGTGCCACCAGCAGCTAGAAGGCCCAACCCACATTTCCCAAAAGCTGGGCAATGATGATGCTGTTGAGACACAGCCTGAGTGACCAGCTGCATTCTGGATGCCTTCCATGCCCAGCCTAGAGGCTTTGCATGCCTGGGACGAAAATTCACATGTATTCTCTATTGCCAGTATTTCGGTGTGAATCCATTCATTTCCTCAGACTCCAACCTCAGAAGGTCTTCAAGTTCCTGAAGGGTGTAACTGAGTAAAGTAATTACTCTCAGCCTCCCCTGTGCCTTTGCTTTTGTTTACCCAGTTGGAGCTAAGACTCTCCCCAGGAGACACTGCCAGCCACCTAACAACAAGTAATAAGGAGGAGCCAAGAACTTTTAGCCTACCTCCTCCTTAAAATGTCCACCGATTGTGGTTCCCTTATATTTGAGTTCCAAATGCTATAAGGCCAGCCAGAAGGAGTGCAAACTCAGGTATAAAAAAGGATGTCAGGCCCTTTCTCTGGGCCTTTGGTATAAATGCAGGCAGGCACTAGATCGCCTGTCTCTTATTAATAAATTATTATACACAAAGAAATGACCTCATTTTATTTACTGGTTAAACTTCCAGCCACTTGACCCAGCAGTCAGAAATCACAGCACCCTCAAGGCAAAAGATGCCACCTTGCACAAAGTCTTTTTAAAAATATACTTCCCTACAAAGGAAAGTGATAAATGTGGCAGGGGTTGTGGCAAAATTGGGACACTCTTACATTGCTGGTGGACTTGTGAATTGGTCCAACCATTCTGGAGAGCAATTTGAAATTATTCCCAAAGAACTTTAAAAGACTGCCTGCCCTTTGACCCAGTCATACCATTGCTGGGGATATAACCCAAAGATCATAAGGGAAAAAAACTTGTACAAAAATATTCAAAGCTGCACTCTGTGGTAGAAAAAAAAATTGGAAACTGAGAAGATGTCTGTCGATTGAGGAATGGATGAACAAATTGTGGTATCTGATAGTGATGGACCAATATTATAATGCTGAAAGGAATGATGGGATGGAGGAATTCCATGTGAACTGGAACAACGTCCAAGAAGTGATGCAGAACGAAAAGAGCAGAACCAGAACATTATACACAGAGATAGATACATTGTAGCACAATCAAATGTAACTGACTTTGCTACTAAATCCAGGACAGTTGAATCTTGAAAGGAGGGAGGGGTTTCAAGAAGTAGCAGTACGGGGGGACAGCTGGGTAGCTCAATGGATGGAGAGGTAGACCCAGAGATGGGAGCTTCTGGGTTCAAATCTGGCCTCAGACACTTCCCAGCTGTGTAAACCCATTCTACTGTCTAAGCCAGGCAATAGTGAGTTCTGTCTTTTTTTGGGCTAAGAAGAGGCTATTCTTTCAAGATTCTGGACTCCAGGGCCCCTGGGTTCATGTGGCAATCCTTGTAGACTTTCCTGTGTGTAGATATGTTTCTCAGGGGAGCTAGAGTAATATGGCAACTTTTGTCTGGGGTCCCAGGAGGAAAGAAACTTCCTCCCCCAGAGACTGAGAAAACAACTTGCAGGAGAGACTGAAAAGGGAAGAAGGTTGGAGTAGGATGGAGCAAGCTTGGTACCCTCTTGCTATTCAAAGAAATAGAGGAAGGTTATGAGCACATTGGGTAGACTGTTGGTCAGACTTAGAGGAAGAGCCGGAGGACAGAGTGGAAAAGCAGGCATGGACAGGTGATCTGTACTAGTGCAGGGATGATGACCTGAGTTAGGCTTGGGATGTGGAGCCTCTCCCCTCAGACCCTTGCTAACTGGGTGGCCGCTCTGTCAAATGAGAGTTGGGCCAGATGGCCTCCAAGCTTCCTTCCCGTTCTGGAGCTGGGATCCTGTGTCTGGGGAGGATTGGGCGCTGGGCTACCCATGATTGATGGCTCCGATCTACTTCTCATATTCTGGTTAAGGTTTCAGAGAATGCACCACCATCATTCCATCACCCTCTCCGCAGAAACTTGGTCTCATGTCTAGGACGTTGGGATTTGGCTGCTGAGAGTCCTTTAAGCTTCTCTTGTAGAGAACCAGGGTTCCTGGCCATCTGCTTTGTCTACTTCTCCCTGGGTTGACTTTCCCCAGTTGAATGTAAGCTCCTTGAGGGGAGGGCCTGCCTTGCTCCGTTGTATTTTGGTATCTCCAGTGGGTAGCCAGGTGTCTGGTTCCATAGTAACGCCTTAGTAAATGCTCCTCTATCCATTGATACTGGACAGAAAGGGGAGAAGGGAGTTTTCCTACTAGCCATGAGTTTTGATTGGATAATTCCCAACTTAGAAGACTCTGAGCTGCCCACCCCCAACAGGAAAGCATTCTCAGAAAGCCTGAGGAGGGTGCGGGAGGATGGAGAGAGGAAGAAACCGAGGATCTGGGGCCGCCACTGTGGAGCCCAGACAGATGGGCAGCCCATAGTGCGTGCCCTGCCCTACCCAAAATACTGCCATTTCTAACATAACATTTAATATCCGCAGCTTAGTGGCCCGTCAGCTGCCAAAGGCTGTCATTAGCAGTTTTCTGGTCAAACACTTTTTATGGGAGACACTCATCCCAGATTACAGAGCCGGCAGCTGTTCCAGTCATTTTAGGGCCCGTGAACTCCCCCAAACTGCTCTCACAAATTTTATCTTAGTGATCAGAGACTTAAGGGGTTGAAAGGGCCCTTAAATATCCTCCAGCCCGACCCCTTCATCTTAGAAACAGGGAAGCAGGCCCCGAATTTGGCAGAGTCCAGATCTAACCTTGGGTTTTCTGATTCCAGTTCTATTATTCCCTCTACCACACCATGTCATTATTTCACTTTTGTTTGAAGTAAAAGCACTGTCTGAACCCTTTGTAAGCTTAAGAGATATGAGAAAACAGTAGGAGCTATCAGCAAAGTAAAATTTGGGTGCTCCCACCACCTAAATTTTAGGGCTTGGGAAAGGGACCGACCTTGCTGATAAGACATGGCTGGACCAGCTGGATGGCTCAATGGATAGAGCACCAGGCCTGGAGACGGGAGATCCTGGATTCAAATCTGACCTCAGATACTTCCTAGCTATGTGACCCTGGATGAGTGAGTCACTTCTCCTCAACTGCCTAGCCTTTACCATTCTTCTGTTTTGACAGAAGTTAAGGGTTAAAAAAAAAAAAAAAAATATATATATATATATATATGGCTTAGCACTTTAGCATTTTTCTCTTCTTCCATTCTAAAAAAAGAAAGCAACAGGAATACAGGGAGCTAGGATTGGATTAAAGGAGCAAAGATGACAACCAGGGGCCATCTAGTAGCTTGGTACTTTATTCAAGAAATCGTTGTTTCATGGCTATAGTACTGGGCACAGAGTCCAGGAGCTCTGGATTCAAATTCTGCCTCTGATATCTATAAGCTATATGTCAATGGGCTAACACTGAAACTTAGCTATAAAATGGGAGTAAAAACACCAGCACTGACAATGTCAGAAGGTTGCTGGGCCTCTCAAAGGAGATAATGAATGTAAAAATAATTAACACGCAAAAGAAATGTCAGTTATTCTTGGAATGAGATGGCATTCACCCCCTCACTGGCCTGACCTACATTGTTCTCTTTCAGGACTTTCTATGATCTTCTGGGGGAACTTCTGGAGCCTTTTCTTCTCTGTATACTTTGCCAGGAATCAAGGCAAGTGCTTTCTAGGGATAGAAGGAACTTATCAAGGCCTCAGCAACTCTTTTGAGAAAATCTTAAAAATCTAAACGATTTCCCAGGAATCCACGCTTCCCCACACTGTCCAGGGTCCTCCTTTCCAATCAGGCTGCTTTTAGATAGGCTGAGACGGCTTATTCCTCTCTCCTGATGACTCAGGAAGCTACCTCTGCCTTGGGAATGATGGAGCTAATATTAAAAAATCACATTAAAATGAAAATTGCAATTCAAAAACCCGAGTTGAGCCTTAAATAGAATTTGAGACAAGGGAGACCAAGATTCTATCTACCATGTAAGAAGCTAACTCGGGCCACTGTCCAATGGTTTGCTGATTGGTTGCTTTAAGGATGGCGATAATGATAATTAATGGGATAAGACAGTCTGATGAAAGGGATAGTAATCTGGCTTCAGAGCCAGGAAGACCGAGGCTAAAAATCCCGCAGGGTGACCCTGGATAGTCACTGAACCTCTCAGTAACTCCCAAATAATAGCTACCATTTATGTAGAGCTTATTCTCTGATAGGTACTGTGCTAAAGGCTTTACAATTCTTACATCATTTGAGTCTCACGACAAACCTGAGAAGTAGATAGTATTATTATCCCCATTTTACAGATAAGAAAACTAAGGCAAACAGAGGTTAGCAATTTGCCCAGTCAAATAACTAGCAAGTATTGAAGGCTGATTTGGAACGTGGCTCTTCTCACTTCCAAGCCCAATGCTCCATCACCTACATCTCTCCTCTCCTGGTTGGAGTAACAATATCTCCCACTGCAAGCTTGTCTTCCCTCCCCCCTTTCCTAGAGAGATCCCTTGGTACCCTCCCACCGTGTATACCCCTGGGGAAGAGCCAGCTGGGTCACAAGAGTTTTGGACTTTATCTGCTGCCTTCTCCACATATTAAGGCTGTTGTGATCTGCCCCAGTGCATCCCTACTTGATCCTCTGTCATTGTTGTGGTGGTGGTTTTCTTTTGACCATCCTTCCATCCTGAACCTTTCCTGAAGGGTTTGCTAATTCTAATAGACACTCCATTCATTCTTCTCCCTTTGTATCATCTGGAATCAGCAGGATAGCATCCATGAATCAATAATCATTTATTCATTTATTTGTTTGTTTTTTAAAGCCTTTACCTTCCATCACGGAATCAATACTGCGTATTGGCTCCAAGGCAGAAGAGCACTAAGGGCTAAGCAATGGGGGTTAAGTGACTTGCCCAGGGTCACACAGCTGGGAAGTGTCTGAGGTCAGATTTGAATCCAGGACTCCCCTCTCTAGGCTTGGCTCTCAATCCACTGAGCTACCCAGCTGCCCCCAATAATCATTTATTAAGCATCCATTATGTGCTAGGCACTGTGTGTGATGCCAGTCCCCACATCATTTTTTCCTCTCAAGGACACTTTCCCCTAATGGCTGCTTCGGACTTTGACATTTTGTCTATCACGTCTTTCTTCCTCCTTTCCATCTTTCCATGGGATAAAGAAAGGTGAGAGTTAGAAAAAAATTTTAAAAATAAAAATAGTATTTATTAGAAACTCTTCTCACTCTTGTTTGTTTTTTTAAACCCTTACTTTCTGCCTTAGAATCAATACTGTGTACTAGTTCTAAGACAGAAGAGTGGTAAGGGCTAGGCAATGAAAGTTAAGTGACTTGCCCAGGGTCACACAGCTAGGACATGTCTGAGGACAGATTTGAACCCAGAACTTCTCATCTCTAGGCCTGGCTCTCCATCCACTGAGTTACCTAGCTGCCCTTTCATCTCACTCTGATAAGTGTGATTATGTGCTCTGAAATGGTCCCCTGCAGAGAACAAGTTGTTGGCTCTCCACATCCAGAATTGACTCAATGATTCAAAGAGTGATGTTAAAAGCTAATCCCTGTCAATGAGGCTCAGGAAAAGCAAATCTCATGACTCACCCTGTGCCAATCAGGGTGGGTCTGCTTAACTACTAAAGTAGTCAGTGCAATTCCCCACTACTTTAAAATTCTAGAGCTTAGTTCTTAAGGCCTGCCTTGGGACGCTGGTCCGAAAATAGTTCACTAGAATGTCACCAGCTGACATACCTCCTTTCTATATAACTCTGGGCTTTTCTCTCTGCCTCTGACCACATTCTAGGCTATGTAATTGGGCTGGGACACCCATACCCCACTCACAGGTCCCAGTGTGCCCATTCCCAGAGTCCCTCTCCCTTCTCTGAGCCCATTCCCAGAGTCCTTCTTCCTTCCTAAGGTTTTTCTTCTTTGATCCTTGTCCCCTGGCACTGCTGGCTTAGATAGTCAGGCACATCATCCTGGAAGCCTGGGACATAATGAGACTGGCACTACCATCCTTTAGAGACTAAATCTCTGATGTATGCCAAGTTGGATGGTCTCGAAACTCTTCTGCTACCCCAGGGCGCTCTGTAAAATCTTCCTGTAGGATGACAGCTGAGAAGAACCTTAGAAATCACCTAGTCTGGGGCAGCAGAATGACATAGTGGCTAGAGGGCCAGACCTGGAGTCAGAAAGATGGGGGTCAAATTTGGCCCCAGATACTTCCTGGCTGTGTGACCCTGGACAAATCACTTAACCCTATTTGCCTAGCCCGTGCCCTTCTGCCTTAGAGTTGTTACTAAAACAGAAAGTAAGGGAGTTTTTTTTTTAATTCACTTAATCTGGCCTCCTTATTTTACAGTTTAGGAAACTGAGGCCCTGAGAGATTAGGCAACTTGCTCTACGATCTGAGCCTGGGTCCTCTGATTCCAGGTGTGGTGGGTGCCTTTCTACCTCTGAAGACAGGAAGAAGCAGCTTTCTTAGCTGGACAGAACCCTGTCATGTCGCAGAAGGGTCTTAACAACAAATACAACTCTTTTCCTACTGTACCAGGCTGCTTCTCCTAACACAGTTCCTGCTGCTTCTTCCTATCTCCCACAGAATTAGTTATTCAGCTATCTAATCACTGCAACTGAGACCACCCCACCAAATGCCCAATCATAATATCCTACTGAATGTGTTGAATAAAAAATATTAATGCCAGATTGTGTGTTTCAGGTAAATTTTCCAGAAGTAATTTTAATTCATCTAATTCCTAGCTTTTTTAATCTAGAGATTTCCAAAGAGAGCTGGGTCTGGAATCAGGAAATTCTGAGTTCATATTCCATCTCTGACACTTACTAGCTGTGTATTCCTGGCAAGTCATTTAACTCTGCCTCAGTTTCTTCCTCTGTAAAATGAAGATAATAGTAGCAACCACCTCCTGGGATTGTTGAGGATCGAATGAGATAATAATTATAAAGCGTTTAATAGTGCCTGGCACATAGTAAGCACTATATAAATGTGAGTTCTCCAAGGGGCTCTCCCCACTCCTCCCATGCCCTCAGACATCCCTCTAACCTAGGATGATTTGAGGTAATTTTCTTTTACCTTATTTATTACTCATTCCTTCCTTGACCACTCCCCCAAAGAAGTGAAAGGGCTTCCTTCAAGCTCTCAATGTCTTGAACTTGAATGGAAAAGAAGATCCAGCCACTATGTAGGTCATAGCACCAAACCAATCACTTCAGGGGAGTGGGGAGGCAATTATCTCCTCTAGACATAATTTAAGTATGGTTATTTTTCTTAATCTATTGCCCTAAAAGGGCCATTACCTTTTTTTTCCAAAGGGAAAAATCTAAGCCAATATATAGGCTGTGGAAAATAACCATTTCTGAATATTTTTAGTTGAATCAGAAAGAAAGATTTTAACATGTTTCCCTCAAATTGTCATTTAAAACTCTTTTTCTTTTTTTTAACCCTTTCCTTTGGCTTATGCTATGAATTGTTTAACAAAGCAGAAGAGAATGAGTGCTAGGTCATTAAGTTAAGGGACTTGCCCAGGATCATACAGCTAGGAAGTATCTGAGTTCAGATTTGAACCCAGGACCTCCCTTCTCTAGGTCTGGTTCTCAATTCATTGAGCCACCAAGTGGTCCCCATCTAAACCTCTTTTGAAATATTTACATCAGCTCTTATGGCCCCAAATGGCCCTTGGTTGAAAGGATTTATTTATATGAACAATAAAAATCCATTGTCCTTGCAACAGTCCCTGGTAGAATGAAGACCTGGATGCCCCACCAAAAAAACCCCAGAACCTTGCAAATGGCTGCCCAGCAGGAGGCTGCCTTCCTCCATCAAAGAAATTAAATTCCCTTTTCTATACCACACAGCACCACCCCCCCCGCTCCCATCCACCCAACTTGGTCCAGGATAAAGGTGGCCCTTGCCAGAATACTGAAAAAGCCCCTGCTGCTGTCTTAAAGCTACAGGATAACACAGACAGTTCTCAGCATTGGAAGGGACCTCAGAAGTCATCTAATCCACCCCATTACTGACCAATAATTCCATTGAGAGCACCCTGAACAAGGGATCATCTTGCTGGAAGCACTGGAGAATGAGGAAGCAGCCACTATCTCCAGAGGCAATGTTGCTCCTTGCACAACTCTGCCCAAACTGGTCTCTTGACAGCTTCTCCCTACTGGCCTTCCACTTCTCCCTTGAAGGTCCAAACAGAGGAACTCGAATCCTTCTTCCAAGAGGCTTTCAATTACTTGAAGACAGCAATCAAGCAGTGATCAACCAATCAGTCCTTATTAAGAGCCTTCTATGTGCCAGGCACTATGCTAAGCATTGGCCTCACAAAAAGGGGCAAAAGATAGTCTCTGCCCTTGAGGAGCTTACTGTCTAATGGAGCAGCCAACATGCCAACAAATAGGAGAAATGGGAAATAATGAACAGAGGGAAGGCCTGGCAATTAAGATGGTTGAGGAAGGCTTCCATTAAAAGTCAGTGGGCAGAAGTTTCAGGCCCAAGAGACAGGCAGAAAATGGCTTGAGACAAGAAGTGGAGTGCCTTCATCCACCCCCATTCCCAGTCCCAAGTCTTCTCTTCTCAAGGTGAAGCATCCCCAGTTCCTTCAACTGATCCCCATAGGACAAGAGCTTGAGACCCTTCCGGACCCTACGCTGCTGCCTCTACCACACAGGTGGGGAAATGATGGGAGATTCTGTCTTGCCACAGAAAAGGGCTGCAGCCCCCATACCTTGTGCCGCTGTCACTCCTGCTACACCATAAAGCCACCAAACACTTGCCCCATTTCCTTTCACTAGGTAAGCTCCTTGAGGGCAGGGGCTATCTTTTGCCTAGCTGTGTATTCCCAGGTGTTTAGCACAGAAGGTGCTTAAAACGTCATTGATTGGTTGAGCCTCCCAGCCCATCACACTTCAAGGATGAGACAAAAGGGCGCAGGTGTTTCTACCAGGATTTCCTGACCTGATCTCAAGGATCCCACAGCCTTTGTCTCAGGCACAGCCAAGGAACAGGGTTAGAAGGTCTGCCCAAGGCTTAAGATCTCAGGAAGTCTGCTGCAGAAGCCAATGCATGCCCTTGCAATGCAAGGGGCCTCAGAGATCTCTGGAACACAAACAGGTGTGCCGAAGAAGTCACCCAGGTAACCGGGTTCCCCAGAGTTGCACCGAGCAGTCTCCCTGGGCGTTCTTTGGTATCTCTCATTGTAAAACAGACAGGTCTAGCAAGATAGTACGGCTCAGACTAAAGGCCAGCCCAGGGCCCAAAGCTTCCCGCTTTTATCTCTTGCTTGATGCAGCCTTGGACTCAGTCAAATCAAGTCTACACATTTTTTAAGCACAACTGTTCGCCAGGCACTGGACTAAAGGCAGGAAGTTACATGAAAAAGCTTTCCAGGGCCTCCCAGTCTCAGGAAGGAAAGATGTCAACAGCAAACAATGCTACATGAACAAAAAGTCCACAGATGTTGGAGCTTCTAGAGCTAGAATTAGGAGGACTGGACAGGGCTTCTTAGGGGGCTGGACAAAGGGGGTCATCCAGGCAACAGAGGACAGTCAGAGAAGGAGGCTGGAGTGGGTTTAAGGAAAGAAAGCACAGGAAAAGGGGTGATAGTGAGGCTGCAAGGTGGGCCAAGTGCTCTGGATACTGCACCGAACATAGAGGCGGAAAGACCTGTATTCAAATCCTGCCTCAGACACATGATCCTTGGCAAGTAACAACTCCCATAGGCCTCAATTTTCTCATCTATAAACGCTGAGTACCTGCTTCTCAGGACTGTATTGAGCATAAAATAAGAGACTATTGTGTTTGTAAACTTAAAGCGGTATGAATGAATGCTAGCTGTGCCAAGCAGGCAGCGCCACCTCCTCTTTTCTCCCTTTTTAATTCCTATGTAAGCTCCTGGGGGCAGGGACTCCCTGGACCCCTTGTATTTGCATCCCGGCCCCTAGGAAGCTCTCAATGCCCTCAAAATGGGCTGTGCCCCTCCTGGTGAATGAGGAGCCAGTACGGACCTGGCCAGGCTGGTCCCGGGTCAAACTCTGCATCCCCAGTCAGGCCTGCCATCTTGGTGAGCTTGGTCTGAGCCCCAGGACTCTGCGAGAGCGTCCAGGCTCCCTGACCTAGAGCAGGGTTGGGGAAGCTGCTGGTGCTGATTGGGGTTGAGGAGACGGATCGATCGATCGATTGATTCCTGTAGCTGTTGAACCCTGGGGCCCCCGAAGGGAAGAGGCAGTTGTTGGCTCCTGCCTGTCTGGAGATGACCCGAGGACGCGAGGTCTGGGGGGAACGTCCACCGCCCAGGACCCCCACTTCATGGATGATCAATCTATCCGCACCAACCAAAGCTCTGGCTAGTGCCCCCCACCCAGAGGCGGGGAAGGGACAGCTGCGGGACTTAGCGGGAAGGTGAGAAAGACTAACGAAGGATTGGGTTTGAATTCCGGAAACAACTGGGGAGCTGCGACCGCATCCTACAGCTGGAGAGACTTGAGTGCGCCTCAAGCATCCCAGCCGAGCCCGAAGGTCGCGCGCAGGGTAGCCCTCCCAGGTAGGGAAGAGTTGGGAGGAGCGCGGAAGGCTCGTGCCCGCGCGGCTGGAGCGAGGAAGTTTAGCCCCGCCCCCGCCCCCTCGAGAGTCGACGTCTCTAGACACCCAGGCGCCCCCACCCTTGTGTTCGGGAAGATTGGCGTGGCTGCAAGCCAATGGACGGCAACTCAGGTTGGGTCTGGCCAATGAGGGAAAGTGGGGCGGGATTTCCCCTAGCAGTTCCCTGGGTTCCGAGGCGGCGGCGACCGCGGCTGAGGAGGCGGAGGCGGCGACGGCAGCCACGGACTGGCGGGCGGGGCCGAATCCGGTTCGGTCGGTGGCGCGCCTGCGAAGGCGGCGAGCGCTCAGGCAGCAGCTGTCGCCGTCGTAGTAGCTGTCACCGTCACCGCCGCCTCCTCCGCCCCGTCCGGACCCGACTAGGGCCGGGCCCGCTTGTCCGCCGCCATGCCGGGCATCGACAAGCTGCCCATCGAGGAGACCCTGGAAGACAGCCCGCAGGTGAGGCGACCGCGCGGCCTAGGAGGCCGGGCCCGGTCCCCCGCCCCGGAGCCCCAGACCTTTTGGGTCTCATAGTCCGGCGACTACCTTCCGTCCCGCGGCCAGGACTCCTCGGGCCTCTGAGTCCTCCCGCTCCGGAACCGAACTTTCCCAGAAGGGAGGAGTGTGGATTGATTCAGCCCGAAAGGGGGGGGGGGGCGTCGGGGGGGAGTCCAGTTCCGGCCCTGCGCGCTCCTCTCTCTGTGTCTCTGCCTCTCTCTTCCCCTTCTCTCTTCCTTCCATCTCCCTCTCTCCCTCCATTTCTTTCTCTCTCAATCTCCCATTCTTCCCCTCCACCCCCCTTTCTCCCTCTTTCTCTCCATCTCTCTTCTCTTTCCCTTTTTCTCAATCTCTCTGTCTCCCAGCATCTGTCTCATTAATCCTCAGGGAAAGTCATTCACCACCTTCTGCAAAGGAGTTTTCACATCAGCTGCAGGCTGTATTTATTTCTTCACATTTAACAGTTTAACACAGATTCCGTTTATGTGAAATAAATTGGCCTTTTATTTTATTCTCTGTCTTGTACTTAGAGAATGTTCAAGGGATTAGCCCATGATACTTGATCTGGGAGAGCATGGGGGGAAGGGAAAGAGCATTCATTAAGCCCCCACTGTGTGCTAGGCACTTTATAAATATTATTTCATGTGATCCTCACAACACTCCCTAACTATAGGCTTGGTGCTGCTATCATCCTCATTTTACAGGGGAACCGCCTTGCCCAGCTAGTAAGTTGCAGAGGGTAGATTTAAACTGAGGTCTTCTTGCCTCCAGGCCCAGTGCTCTACCCACTGTGCAAACTGACTGCTTCAGTCTCTTTAAAAGAATAAACCCAATTTGGATCTTTAAGTTACTGTTTCTCTTAGATTAGTTTAGGACTTTATAGATCATAAAAGTGGTTAGTAGATACTATTTGATCTTCATAACCCAATGAAATAGGAGGTGTTCGAGTTGTTACCTTTGTTTTTATAGAGGAGAAAACTCGGGTTAAGTGGCTTGTAGAGTCATGCAATAAAGAACTAAGATTTGAAGCTGTGATTCCAACCCATTTCCATTGATCTAAGGACTCTCTTTAGGTTCTGCCATACTGCCTCTATACTGAAAAAGTGCTTATTGGTAGGGCCTGTTACCATGGGAACAGTCACAGAAGAGCTGGAAAACGAGTTGGGAAGTTTTCAAAGAAACTACTTAAACACTATTTTTTGGCCAGATCTCATTAACCATTTAAGAAAAGTATAGGAGTTGGGTGCCTTTTGAACAGAACAAAAAATACTTTCTGAATCACCTGTTTAGAACAGTTAGGACATTTTGTATCTAGGATGATAAAACTGTGGACCTGATGGATGGGGGAACATCTAGGTCCTGCTACTTCTTCCTCTCCACATCCCACTTGTTTGGTGCTCCTATGAAGGATTTTCATATGCTGCATTCAGTTGCTAAGAAAATGCTATATACTTTTTCATTTTGAAGTGATCCGGACAAACCCATTGCCTGTTTGGTAATGTACTTCTGTCAGTCAGCTTATACTGACACAAGGGAAAATGATTTTTTGTATATATGTAGTGGCTATTCCCATCAGTTCTACCTTCTTTGAATTCAGTCTACTATTAGTATGTAGTCTATAACTTAATGCTTATATCTGTAATATAACCTCACATATTATGTAGATATAATCTACTATAATAAACAGATTAGTAACCCTGGAGTCAGAAAAACTTGGATTCAAGTGCTTCTCTCTTTAATACATCCTGGCTGAGTGTCTTTGGGCAAGCCACTGAGCCCCCCAATGCCTCTCTTAAGTTTGGATGTTGCAGAGTTGCTGAATCAGTAGAATTTCTGGGAGCTCCCACCACAAATGAAATCACAGCTCTAATCCCCATCCCTGCCAACCACTCAACAAGCATTTATTAAACTCCCTAATAAATGTTCTAGGCTCTGGGATCCAAGTACAAAGACTGAAATAATCCCTATTGGTTAGAAGGAGACACTAAGTACAAATATAAGTATATACAGAAGAAATAGGGAAAAGAAGAAATTTAAAGTAATTGAGTACTGGGGGGCTTAGGAAAGGTTTCATGTAGAAAGTGATGCTTGAGCTGTACTTCATCAAAAGAAGAGAAGTATTCTGGAAAGCAGAGATGAGAGAGTACATTTCAGGGATGGAGAGCAAACAGCTGGTGAGGAACAGAGAGAAAGCCACTTTGGTTGTATCACAGAGTTCAGGGAAGGAAGTAATGTCTAATGAGGCTAGAAAGATAGATTGAGTCTAGTTTGTTGAAAAAGCTAGAGAGGATTTTATGTTCTAGAGGCAATGGGGAACAACTGGAATTGATTGAGAAGGAGAGTCATAAGGTCAGCACTTTATAGAAAATCACTTTGGCAGCAATGTGTAGGTTTTTGTTATAATTTAGGCAGAAGTTGATCAGAGTCTGAACTAATGATTATAGCTAACATTAATATAACAACAACAATAGCTAGTGTAGCACCTACTATATGCTAGGCACTGTGCTAAGCGCTTTACAAATATGATCTCATTTGATCTTCCCAACCCTAAGAACTTGGTACTCTTTTTATCCCTAATTTACATTTGAAAGAAATTTGAAAGAAACAGGCAAAGATTAAGTGACTCACCCAGGGTCATATTGGTACTAAATATCTAAGACTGTATTTGAATTCAGATCTTCCAGACTCCAGGTGCAGTCACTATCCACTCTCTTCCCACCACCATTCCATACCCCTAACTTTTAACCAAGATGGTAGCTGTTTGAGTAGAGAGAAATAGTCTCCAGAAATGTTATGAAGGTAGAAACAGCAAAATTTGGCAACTGTTTGATTGGATATGTGAATTGAGGGTAAGTGAACATCATAGCATAATAAAGTCAGAGTGAACCTAGAAGGAGGGAATAGAGAGGTTGGGGAGGGGCACAGATAGTGAGTTCAGTTTGGCCCCTGTTCAAGATTTTAGAAAAAAAATTTTTTTTTTTGAAAGCAGTCTTTAAAAATGAAGTTTGTCATTTAGAAAAGAATAAGCATAGATAATAATGATAGAATAAAGAAGCTATATAAGTGCTTAATAGAAGGATTGCTTATTAGTTTTTCTCACTTCCAGGTAATACAATTACTATACTTAGTTTCAGTTTTCATAAGCTGTTACCTTAAAGGAAACACAAATTTATTCAGTATTTTTAACACTAGATAGGGTTCTCTGTGCCCATGAAATCAACTCTATGTCAGATTTAATTGCAATATAAATAATATACAAATGTCTTATTCTTTGATAAAAAAAAAAGTTCATTAATTGATCTCCCTCTCACTGTACTCCTCCCCCCCTCCAAAAAAAAAGGTAATGTCTTTCTTTGTCTTCTCCTTTTTTCCCCCATCTAACTATGTTTACAGAAAGGAGAAGAGTGCCCTAAGAATCTGTAAAACTCAGGCTGTTTATGGTCTGGAAGATATAATCCTAAGTAACAGAGTTCATTGTCCCTTTGTACTATGTGTCTATGAATGGCTTCGAGTCATTCTCTTGCCAAGAATGTCATAGCCATATTGACCTATAATCTTAGTGGTATATATTTTATTGCAATCTGTGATTTTAAATTAATTAATTAAAACTTGATATTTCATTTACAAGAACATAACCAGTCCTTAATCGTATAGAAAATTAATTGGAATATGTTCCCAGTTCTCTCATATGTTTCCACCATGTAATTTAAAGCTTGTAAAATTAATTTACATACAAATATTGTGGTGGTGGATGTTTGCATGCTTTTAATCATTTTCTGTTGAATATTTAATTATTTTAAAGATTTGCACATAATTTGAATATTTGTTCGTTAACTGTTTATGGTGATTTCATTAGATACTATTTATCAAGAAGATTTATCATGAGATGCTTAATAGAAGAGCTTGGTATGTTTTACATGGTCTCTTTCTTTCACATTGTAAAAACTTTTATGACCAACTCTTGTGAAAGTTCAGACTTAGAGAGTTTGGGTTATTTTTTTTATTACTAACCAAGCTCATAATATTAAACAACTCTACAGCCTGTTATAGTTTATGGCTATAAGTAGAGAAAGTATTCTGCTAATAGTATAAGTTGCTAGAAATTAGCCTTCTGTTGCAAAACATCATAAAATCTAGTTACATACAGACTTTGCCCTGATCACAAATCAGACTATAAAAATTCTAAGGTGATACATAATTTCAAAGTCCATAATTTGATTTTTCACAAAAAAAAAAACAAGAACATTTCACAGATAGGTCATTTAAGTGTTCAAATGTGTAATTATTTGAATATCAAAGGACCTACCTCAAGTTTTTAATCTTTCTTTAAAAAAAACAACCACCACCTTTTCTTCAATCTTAGAATCAATAGTTTATTACTTCCAAGGTAGAAGAATTGTAAGAACCAGGCTATAGGGGTTTAGTGACTTGCCCAGGGTCACACAGGTAGTACGTATCTGCATCCAGATTTGAACACAGGACTTCCCTATCTAGGCCTGGCTCTCAATCTACCCAGCTGCCCCATGTTTTTCATATTTCTAGTGGAAAAAGGCAAAACAATGCTAAACCAGCCTGCAAAAATCAAGATAGGTTCAAGGGAGTTTTTTTTATTCATTTGGAAGGAAAGTTATGGGAATAATTGATGTATCTGATCCTTCGCTATTTTATAGAGAGTAAGCTCTCCATTAATATCCTAAAATAATTGTATAATAATAATTATAGTTTAAAAGATCTATGATACAGTCTGTGTACATACTAAACCCCATCAGTGCCTTTTATAACCCTATTCTCACAGTTATAAATGAGTGATTGTGGACAAAGTCATTTCCTTTTGGCCAACAGAGTTTTTCTATGCTTAGAAATGCTCGTTTTCTACTGATAAAAGCAGTCTATTACCAGGCCCTTACTTGCAACCTTTCCATGTTGGTGGAACCTGCTAGAGTTTGTATTTAGTAGGTATAAGTAGAGTATCTGAGTATTTGCCATCACTACATAGGGTAGTGATGGCAAACCTTTTAGAGGGTCAGGTGATGTCCCTGGGGGTTGTGGGGTGGAGAGGAAGAGGAGAGCAGCCTGGCCCCATGTCCCTCTGGCTTTCTAGTAGCAGACTCTGTGCTGCGGCAACGGCAAGCATACCCACAGAGAGGACTCTTGGTGCCCCATCTTGCACACATACCCTAACACTAACCTAGGACCACCTCCACACCATGCTGAAGTTCTGGCAGGATCATTATTGTAGTCTATACTTTTCTTAAATGATATACTATCTTAACTTTCTTATTTATCCTATAAACAGATGATTTTTTTAAAAAACAACTTTATTTTATTATCTCATGTCTCAACCTAGTTTTTGTGACTTAGAAAATACTACTTCTTTCAAGAAGTAAAACTGAGAACCATAGAAGCCCTGAATTAGTCAACACAAAAACCCCTTAGTGAAGAATTTGATTTCAGAGTTACTGAGGTTTCCAAATGTAGAGCTCAGATTTTTAAATGAAAATGATTTTTCCCTCCTCTTAATAAATAGAAATGATTTGTCTTTATTTAATCCAGACCCGGTCCCTGCTGGGGGTATTTGAAGAAGATGCTGCAGCTATTTCCAATTACATGAATCAGTTATATCAAGCCATGCGTCGTATCTATGATGCCCAGGTAAGGAATGAGCTAGCACCTGAAATGTGACTGTCAAAACATAGTTTGATTCCACATATTTTAAACTCTAGTGCTCGTGTTTCAGTTATTACCTTCTATAGTACATCATGTAATAATTAAGATTGAATTATTTTTTCTGGAATACAGGCATAGTCTGCCTAATTGCCTCCCCAGAAATGTGAACAAGTAAGTCAGTGTTTCAGGGAGTGATTGATTCTATAACATTCCATAGCAACAGTGTTCTGAATGAAAGAATTTGAACTACAAAAGCTTCAAATTAATTTTGAGAGAAATTTAGCCCAAAGGAAAGAGGAAAGGGAGGGGGTGTGCAGTGCCACACTGGTAGGTAGCCAGTGGAGAAGAAGAACTTGTATCTGGATAATAGAGCATAAGGTGACAGAATAGAGAGACCAGGCCACCATTTAGCATGTAAGGCATCAGCCAATAAGGGGAATGATAAGAAGTAAACCTAAATAAATAAGTTTACAGCTGACAGCTAGGTTACACAGTGGATAGAGGACTGGCTCTGAATTAGGAGCACCCCAGTTCAAATCCAAACTCAGGTGCTTACAAGCAGTATGAACCTAGACAAGTCATTTAACCCTGTAAGCCTCATTTTCCACATCTGTAAAATGAGGTAGAGAAGGAAATGGCAAACTGGTACCTTTGCCAAGAAAACCTAAATGGGGTCATGAAGAGTTGGACACAACTAAACAGCAACTTAGGAGTAAAAATGAGGGATCCAGCAACTTTTCAAGAGGATATGAGAAGTGAAGCTAACTGTCCTCAGAAATCTTTGAATATATTGTTTAGACCTAAGTGAAGTTAATATTCTCAAATGAGCTTGAATATTGTTTCTTTTTTTAAAAACATCACCTCAAAGGGACAGGGTAATGGGAAAGTACTAGGCCATACAATAGAAGAAAAGTGGTGTAATGGACTAGGACTTCCTTCATAACACTAACTTTGGAACTCGAAAAAATGCGGCTAAATGGTTATTTTGCCTTTTTTTCCCCTTTGTATCTCAGAAGCAGCTTGTTATAGGTAGTCATTGCCTCTCTTTTTTGAGAAGGCCTTTTATCAGAGAACTTCCTGCATACAGTACTCAGTATGTTTCTGGAATATTTCATATTTCTGTAATGAAGAATAGAAACTAACTAAACACTTAGGCTAGTCTTGGAATAGTCCTAGGGAGAACTATAGTAGATAAGACTTTTTAGGATAGGGGCTTTTTAAATAATTAGTATGGTATTGAAAAGAACCTTTTGGGGACAGCTGTAATATTAATGACCAACATTGATTACAGTTTAGAATGTTATTGATTCATGTTCTTTCTGCCTGCTAAATGTTAACTTATAAGAACTAATAAAGTATAAAGAAAATTGGTCTCATACCTTGTATATTTTTAAAACTAGTGATTCTAGGTCTGGGGAGAGAAAAGGATTTGAAGATTACTTTATTCCATTTCAGTGTATACTAAAACATAAGATTTTGTTCAGAGAGAGAGCATGTGGTTAAGAAAGTAATTGTTAATTAAGATGCTTATTATTAACTAATGAGATAAAAATTTTAGATAGTAATACTCATGTAATCTGTTGGTTATTAAACTTTAAATCAATCTTGATTGTCTGATCCAATTTCTTTGGAGTTAATGGAAAACTGGAACACTTCTCTCCTTCCCTCCTCCCTTAAATCTCTGGATGCATTCTTTCATTACTAATTGCTTTTTGATAATTATTTATTTTTCCTCTTTATATTTTCCTTTTGATTTTTAATTCCAATAATGCTATCAAAAATGATGTTTCACATGTATTTTTAGATATAAGCCTAATTTTTTGTAGGTATATATACACATCTTGTGGCTTTTTAAAGAATTACTGGGGGGCAGCTGGGTAGCTCAGTGGATTGAGAACCAGGCCTAGAGACAGGAGGTCCTAGGTTCAAATCTGGCCTCATACACTTCCCAGCTGTGTGACCCTGGGCAAGTCACTTAGCCTCCATTGCCTAGCCCTTACCACTCTTCTGCCGCTCCAAGAAAGAAGGTAAGGGTTTAAAAAAAAAAAAGAATTACTGGAAGATTTTGAAAATATGCAATTAAAAGTAAAAATATTAATTGATCATGCTGAGGAGCTCAGAATTGGAAGAATTTTAGAGACCATTTAGGGAAGTGCTTTTATTTTATTGAGGGGAAAATCCTGAATCCTAAAGAAGTAAGTGACTTAGCAATTCCTCTGACTCAAAAATTAATGATACCATGCTGTTAAGTGGTTTGTCAGTCTTCATTTTTAACTTTTATGTTTTTTGAGTTTTTAATTTCACTCTCTTTTCCATAGAATGAATTAAGTGCAGCAACACACCTGACATCAAAGCTTCTAAAAGAATATGAGAAACAGGTATAGTATATACCAGTCATATTTTTGAAATGTAATAAAGAGAATTCACCTGGAGCCCTTGTTATTTTTTAAACCTAGAGGGAGTTCCATGAAAATAGTATATAAATGTTAACTAGAACTTCGTATCTAGTAAAGACCTGTGAGTAACAATAACTGACATTTCCTTGGGACCTGAAGGCTTTCAGAGTGTTTTTATTAAAGTGTTTATATAGATTTGTATATGTATGCATTTTCTCATTTTGTGCTCACAATCACCAGGTTAGGTAGCTATCATCCTAGGTGTAGTAATCCCATCCTGCAGATGAGGAGATCAAAGGTTAGAGTGGTCATGGAATTTGTCCACTGTAACAGAGAGGAAGGACCAGGCTAGGTTTGAAGCAAGGTATCCTCAGCTCTAAGTCTAGCACTTTTCCATTTGTCCTTTACTGTCCCTTAGTTTAAGAATGGTAGAGCCCAAAGAGACCTATCTTACTGATAAAGAGTCTGAGAACCAGAGAAACCAAGTGCCTGCTTTTTAAAGTCATGATTTTTAGTTATGCATATAACATTTTTAAAGTAGTTTTCAGGAATTACTTTGGAAGATATTTTATTGGTTTGAGTTTGGTGAATTCCTTCACCAACCAAGAATCACAATCTCACCATATTCATGAACTTTAAAAACTTATTGTGCATTGTCCAGATTTCTGTTATTTTGTCCTCAGACACAGTCCATTTCTAATCCATACGTGAAGCCTTTCCAACAGGGCTTAAGACCTACCAGAACTTGCCCACTTCTGGTATCACCTAGGAGAGTTCAGGGTCACCTCTGTGCCACGACAAGGTATTAGAATAGATCTTTCTTGGAAATGTCTAAAGTTATTAGGATAAAACATTGGTAGCACAAAAAACATTATTGAGAATGGATATTTTGCCTGACCCAAGAAAAATGAAAATTTATGAGCTGATTTCTTTTTCAATCTCAGCGTTTTCCACTAGGAGGTGATGATGAAGTAATGAGCTCTACTTTGCAGCAATTTTCAAAAGTGATTGATGAGGTAAATATTTTAATTTTAATAAAACAAATCAAGTATTAGATACATATTTCTAAATTTATATGACCTGCTTTTCCCCTCTTGCCAGCTAAGTTCTTGTCATGCAGTACTTTCAACTCAACTTGCTGATGCCATGATGTTTCCCATTTCTCAGTTTAAAGAAAGGGATCTAAAAGGTATGAAAGCTAAATTCACTTAAAATTCTTGCTATAGTATGGTTTTACATTTTGCAAAATGCATGCTACTCTCCATCCTATCAGTGAGATGTATCACTTACTTTAGACTCAAATTGGCAGGTATCTCTTCCATGTAGTAGGAGTTAGGAGAGTGTCACCCCATAATCTAGAAAATCCACATACAAATTTTTGGTCCTCCCTTCATACCACAGATGTTTGAATCTTTTCTTTTAAAGAAATTTGGGCATTTACAGTACTCTGTTGTAAACTATAGGTTAAATATGCATTTCTGAATTTCTAAAATTTTTCTGTATCATCTGCTAGCCTTTGCATGTCATCTGTGGCTGCTGCAAAACTCCCCCCAAATTTCCATTTATTTTCTTATGCCAACCTGTAATATATTGAAACCACATTGGGGAAAGTCACAATGTGGAAGGGCTAACTGTATTGTCACTGTCTACCAATTTACTATTTTTATTTGCAGTGTGTGTATATGTGTGTTTTTAATTACCCCCTCTAGTTATTGTAACAGTAAGGTTTCCCAGATTCGAATCTATTCTAATAGTTTATAATCTAAGACAAACACATTGACAAGTGTATAGAATCCATAAGTATCAGAGTAAATTAGTGGCAAAATTGACAGAAAAGTGCTTTAATCATTTACAAGTCAAAAATAAATGTATCTTAGGAGTAGAATATGCTATTGTTGTAGAAAAAGACGAGTGAAGATGATGCCATACTATCTATTTGGGGAAATGTTTCTGTTAATAAATGTGTTTGTTTTATTAATGCCTCTAAAACTGATTATATCTTCCACTTATCCTTGCTTTTCACCTACCCCAAAGTTCTGTCAGTCTAAATCAGCTTTGGAATTTCATGGTTAACCTGGTAAAGAGCAGTTTTTCTGGATGTGAAACTTCTGGCTTATAATACTTCCTGTTATTATTATCTTATTTTATTCCCATGAAAAGATCATTTTGGGTTTTTGTTATAAAATTAAGAATGAATTTTAGCACGTTTGAAAACATTTAAAAAATAAGAATGTCTTATTTTTTGTGACAGAAAGTGACAGAATGTCTACTTGTATATTAAACTGTAATCATACTCAAATTTTGTATTTTTATTCTTTTCAGAAATATTAACATTAAAGGAAGTGTTTCAAATTGCCAGCAATGGTAAGCCCAAAGAACTTTAATCTTTTTTCAGTAGCAATTATATACATTTAATAACAGAAAGCCTTTTAGCCCAGTGCTTTCTTGTGGTATAGTAGCAAAGAACTGAGGGGGGAAAATGAGCCTAGTTTTTAAAAATTAAGTAGCATTTAGGATTATTCTGTTACTTATTGACATTCTTTATAAAGTGCCTTGATAGATTGTGACTTAACACCTCGATGTAGCATGAGGAAATCTGGTAGTATCAAAACTTGGTTGGTTTAGTAAATAAATGACTGGAAATTTACATTATATTTTTAAAAACATCATTGACTATGATAAGCAAAAATGTAATTGGGAAAGATTTGGCATTGGTGAAATAAACATTTTTCATAGTGATAAAAGTTTTGGAGTGGAGTAAGAAGAAAGAAATGATACGACTTTTTCTAATTTCAGAAAAAATTTACTTTCCCAGAGCATTTCAAATGCTCAAGCCTCTTCAAGGAAGTACTATTACATAAATTATTTTTGTTTTCCAGATCATGATGCTGCAATTAATAGATATAGTCGACTGTCAAAAAAAAGAGAAAACGATAAGGTTTGATGTGTTCTCTTTTGATACTGAGATTAATATCGTTAACTGTGTGTTTATCCTGAGTGTGCTTGGTTTTCCTGTTTTAAAAGGATAACTAGCAATGGTTAAATGAAAATATTCCTTCTAAATTTTTACTTTAATGCTCTTAGCTTTTGAATTTTGTGTTCTTCCTTATGATAAAGACTCTATCAGAATTAGGAATATTTTAAACCTATAACTATTTCCAAAATTTAGGGTGTTGTTTTAGTGTGTTTTTTTCCCCATAGTTCTCTGACTTAGTATTTAAATAAAACTTAAAGCATCACTAGTCATATGTAAGCAAATGTATACCAGTGTTGCAAAAAATGTCTCTCCAAATATCAGAATGATAAAATGGCATTGTAGAATATTTAACTGAAATCAAACTGATACAGGAAAAACCTGCCACTCCTGTAGGATCTCCAGATCATTCCATCTGCCCTCCTACATGTGTTGTTGTCTTCGCCAGGTAGACCGAGAGCTCCCTAAGAGGAACTGTCTTCTCTTCCCCAGCACTTAGCACAGCATTTGACTTCGTAATAAGCACTTAATAATGCTTTTCATTCCTTTATTCAGGGAGGATTACTGTCTAGAAATAACCCACAAGTTGACATTTATAGCTCAAAAAAGAAGCACCTCACAGAGCTTGCAATGTACCTTCTTTGAAACCCTGTGAAGCTAATGCAAAAATTACAAACTCCATTTTATTAAATGATTACGATTATTTCTTAAATATATAACACCTAGTTTAATAATTGCCAGCACTTATATATCAGTTAATGAATTTTAAAGTGCTTGACATGCTATCTTATTTGCTCTGAGATTACCTATGAAGTAATTGCTACAAATGGGCAAAATAAGACTGAGAGCACTTAAGTGACTTTCTCAAAATCACACAAGTAATAAGTGACTGAGGTAGGATTTGAACACAGATCTTCCTGATGAAGAGTCCATCCCTCTGTCTATTATACCACTCATTTAAAATGGCTTGGTCATAGTCACCCAGTTGACAGCCTTAGTTAAGGAGCAAACTATAAGGAGTTAACTTAATTTTTTAAGAAGCCTTCCAGCTCTAACTTCCATGGCCCATGGGCTCTCTGCAGCTTTGTTGCATAGCTTATGGGGCAACTTGGGATGGGGAAGAGGGATGAACTTGGGAAGTTCTGGGTTCAGCTGTTAACTTTGACACTAGTTATATGATCAGACAAGTAACTAAGATTCTTGAACTTTTGTTTTATCATTTGCAAAAGAGGGCTTAAAAAAAAACATTTATCTGACTCTTCTGAGGTCCTGGGGTCATCCTTTGGCTCCGCAATGGTCAGTGGTGGCCTTTGGCTGGTGGGCACGCACACAATGTCAGTAATCGCAGACTTCAAAGATAATGGTCCATTTACAGAGAGAGAGACTGACACTCAGCTATAGAACAAAATTGCAGGAGTGTTTCTGTGTTATTTTTAAGGCTTTTTTTATTCCCATTACTACAGATGTTCTGACATAGGCACTGAAGACTGTGAAGTGAAGGGGGCAGGGGCAAGTTTTGTTTTCCTTTGGAATTATTTTTGAAATTTAACATAAAAAGTAAAAAGTAAAGACTTTTTTGCACCAATAGCTTTATAGAGAGAGAGTTGAAAAAGATGTCATGATATAATGGGAAAGGCCCTGACTTTAGATTCAGAGAAGACAAGACCAGGATTTAGATCCTGCCTCAAAAACTTACCAACTGTGCATATCCATAAACAAATCAGTGAGCCTCTCTGGGCCCCATCTGTGCAAACCTTTAATGTAGCCGACCAGCAGTTACAAGATATTCTTATGTGGGTTGACCACCTAAAAGGGAAGCTGAGGACTGAGGGAGTTAGGGTGAAAGGGTTTAAAGATTAAGGAAAGGAGGACATAAAGTGAGAAAAGAGGCATAGAGACGCAGGATTCATCAGCATAGCATCCCGCCTGTTGATTACTTCTCTGACGGTATGAGAGAGAGTGAACTACAGGTGAAAACATTTTTATTGAAGTTTTGAGGAAAGGGGAATGGGAGAAAGTTATTCAAATATGTGACATGGTAGAGAATTTAGCATTAGCTTGGTAAACAACAACGAGATAAAAGAAATGGAGGCTAAGACAATGTAGTAGCTAGCATCCAACCCAGACTGCAGACTTGGGGAGGGGTCAGAATACTACAAGATTTGAGGCCCAGTTCAATGGAAGGATCCAGAAATCAATTATGTGAAATATTAGAAATATATCCATAAGTCTGGTACATGAGCACATTGCTCATAAGTCAGCTATTGAAGGCATCTTTAATACTTTCATGATTTGTTAATACCTGGAACCCTACATTTAAGTGCTGGATAAATGCCATTTCTGCTACTGCTGACAGTAATCCGACAGGGAAAACCAAACAAAAGGCCAGCATATCTGGAGGGAAAGCTGTCCTAGCATTTTAATTCCACATTTGGAGGTGAGGCTACTGTTCTCAGAAGGATTTCCAGTGACTGTTTTCAACCTGAGGAGTTTCCTCCCCCCATACTTCCATTCCACAAATTCTCATTTCTTGATGGTCAAGAATATTTCCCTCTAGTCAGCTCAGAGATCTAAACTTCCCATTTCAAACATTTTTATTTCAGATGAGACTTTATAGTCTTTTGTCCTAATTAAAATTCACTGACTCACTAGAAGACTTAAGAGCAGATACTTACAAAATATAAAGATGGAGAATGACAGTATTTGAGCTTCTGGCTTGAAATTTTCCTTTTAAACATCATGAGAATAAAGGGTTTAGTTTTGAACTATGGGAATCTTAGATTGGCCATTTTCTGTGGTTAACCCAGATGGGTATAAATCATCCTTCCTCTTTGATCTCACAAAAAGTCAAGCCCTGGCTTCAGGTCCATTAGTTTCAGGCCTATCTTGACCTCAGGATGATGGAAGAACAGCACAGAAAAGCTATTGTTTTAAAAAGGAATTAAATCTAGATTTATATTTAAGCTGGAAACAATCGTGTATTCCAGGTCCCTTAGATAAAGAAAAGGAAGTGCAAAAAGGTGGTAAGTTGTCCGAGGTTGCCATAGCTAGAAATGAAGTCTCATTAATTTTAAAACTTGAGAAAGAATTAAAATGGAAAGTAGTTCATTGTTACCTATTGGCAAGGACTACATGGTACAAGAAATATTCACAAGTGGAAAAGCCTTCTAGCTATTCTATTCCTTACCATGTTAGGGGGCCCCGTGTACCAATAGTGCACAGAGGCCAGTCCTGGCTACTATTTTGCTTTTGTGCTAAATGAAATATGATTTGTGTGTGTTGAATGAAGTTACCTTTAATAGTCCTTGGTATAGAAGGTCTTTAAAAGCAGCTGTGGATGGGAAAGTTTAATCTTCATAGTACTGGAAGCTCTTACTCTAAACCAAAAGCACCACTCCCCCACCCCTTCCCCGATTATTTTATTAACCTCAGCGATGATATATAGGGTTGAATCTAGACCACTAAGGCTAAGGGGTCCATCAGCCTTCACTTGAAGAGTAAGATTGGGCTACCTCTAAGACTCAGATGAAGGAAGTCTGGAAACTTCATCCACTTCCTTTTTTTCCTCTTATGCTTTTTCTTTATCTTGTGCTCTCAGCTTCTTTTCCTTCTATTCTACCAGTGCATGTTTTGCTGACAAAAGTGATATAAACTAAAATCTGCATTCTTTAATTTTTATTTTTGAAAATTAAGCCATTGATATTATAGTTTCAATAAATGGTTTGTGTTTCTAAAACTCAGACTAGTAATAAAGTTACTTCTTGTTACTGCTCTTCCACCTCCTCAAATGATTTACTTATGTACATGTTACAGCCCTTACTCTCTAATAGGCAAGCTGCCAGAAGGCAAAGACTTTTATTATTTTGTCTTTATATCTCTGGCACCTGGTGCAACATGTTTCACATTTTTCTTAGTTGTTTTTCGGTCATGTCCAACTCTTCATGACCTCATTTGGTGTTTTCATGGCAAAGATACTTTAGTGGTTTGACATTTCTTCGCCATTCTTTTACATAATTGTTGTTCTTTGTCCTTTGTTTTCCAAGGGGACCAATGGCATCACCAGATAATGTCTTGACTTGTGCATGAATTGGACTTAAGTGAGACAGAGCTGCACAAAGTTGTAAGCCTCATTCTTCCAGAGTCATTCAAGTCTAGTGGCAAGACAAGAGTCAGGATAGCTGGCAGTGGCCTACTTTGATGTTTGACCAAGTTCTGAGCACCTCGTGGTGCCTTCAGCTAACTTCATTGCTGTTGGAACAGACTGTTCTTATCCACCCCTTCTACCAGGGGAAGTCTTTACATGCTTGGGGTAAATAACCCCCCTCTCCCCCACTCACCAGTGTGTTTGCAAATCATTGGTTGCCCTCAACCGGGTTGAGCCTTTCTTCTGAGATGGTTTACCAAGAAATGGCCACTGCCTATACTACACCTTTTTGGAGCCACAGGCAAGAGTTGGCTGGCAGCTGGACACCAAAGTTAGATGAGCAGCCCTGAAAAGGGCTCAGCAAATCCTCACATCAACTGTGCTAATCCTTGAGCACCCCATATACCCCGCATAGGAGGTACTTGATAAGTGCTTGTCAGATCAAATGGGTACACAATTCTGACAAATTTTCCTTATGGTTTTCATCATAGACATGACCAAAAAGTACATAAAATGGTGTGAATTATCCAAGCTATCCTCTTTTTAATCCTAAGGTGAAGTATGAAGTTACTGAAGATGTTTATACTTCCAGAAAAAAACAGCACCAGACCATGATGCATTATTTCTGTGCATTAAATACTCTTCAGTATAAGAAGAAAATAGCCATGCTAGAGCCCCTGCTTGGATACATGCAAGCTCAGGTAAACATTAGAGCTTAGTTCTATAGTAAATTTCTCTGTCAAGCTTAAAATTTGAATGTATCATAATTGTACTGTAGATCAGTCAGAAGAAGAAATTATAGAACTTAAATCCCTTTAGCTTCTCTTTCACATCATGTCATGTTCTTAAGGGATTCACCCTGTGGCACAAAAGTTCCAGTGGGTCTCCCCAGACCAGAAATTCAGTAACTATTATCAAAGACCTCACCAGATCTAGAGAGGGTAGGCTACCAGGCAATGGATTATTTTGGCCAGAGGATCCCTTAAGTGAGCCCTACATCTCAGATGCTAGTATTGACACTGATCCAAGGAGCTTGTTGTTTGTCTAAAGAATACTTCAGTAGTGAATCAGTGACTTCATCCCTCCTTTTAAGACTTTCTTACATATGGCAGTTGAGAGATTTTGTTGTGATTTCATCAGCATAACAGTGCAGCTTGTTCTTCCCATGTAAAACATCACAGATCAACAGCTCTAGTTTTAGAGGGTTGCCTGTGGCCTGAGAGACTGAGTGATCTATCGTTAGATAGCCATTATGTATCAGAGGAAGGACTTGATCTTGGGCCTTCCTGAAGATGGTTTCATTGTCCACCATTCCATACTGACTATTAAGAATTGAAGGTAGTTTAATGAAAGCCCCAGATCCCAAAACTATCGCTTTTAACTCTCAATATTAAATTATATATTACTATTTATTATGTAAAGTCATGTAGCATTGATATTAAAGCAGAGCAGGACAGGTTTGAGTTTTAGTTTTTCTTTACTTTGAATACTTTCTGATAAAAGTGGAAGCATTAAAATAGCCAAAAGGGATACAGTAGGAAGGAGAAATGAAGAATGAGGGCCCTAGATAAACAAAGTTTCACTAAAATTGAAATGTATTTTCAACCATAAAAGTAATTTTCTCAAAACAAAGCATACTGATCTTTTTCTTATTAACTATATAACGGTGTCTAAGAGGTTATATTTAAATACAATTTTGTTTTTTTCCTTCCAAGATAAGTTTCTTCAAGATGGGTTCTGAAAATCTCAATGAACAGCTAGAGGAATTTTTAGCAAACATTGGAACAAGTGTACAGAAGTAAGTATGTGCCTGCTATATTTACCATTTATGTAATTTCAATAAAAACATCTGATTTTTAAAATAGGTCAATTTTATAGTGTGAAAAAAATTTTGTTTTATTGCTCAAGTGACTGTGGTTCTTTATCCTGGTTGTTTTTCTTAAGTATGGCCTGTGAATAGTATTTTATCTCACAACAGCCCTTTGAGGGAGGCCCCACAGGTATTACCAGTTGAGTTTTACATGTAAGAAAATAGAATCAGAGAGGATGCCTGGACTTGGTGATGTCACACAACTTTTCACTGACAGAGGCAAAAGTCATTCCCAGTACCACTGTCTGTCTCTCACCCTCAGACCAGCCCTCATTCCCTCGCTCTACCCTGCCAAAGTAAATAAGAGAAGAGTACTACAAAAGACTCCCAGAGCATACTATGCAATTAACAAAGTAGAGCTCCATAAATGAAGAAACAAAGACGTTTGCCCTTCCCAATTCTCTCAATATACTGTTAGCTTTGACTTGTTTTTCACTTATCTGTAGGTAAGAATGTATATGTATCATCTCCTATGATACTTTTGTTATTTCTCATTGCTACCTATTTATTATTTGCCATAATATTCTATTACATTAATATACTAAATTATTTAGTCATTTATTCCCCAATTTTACATGAGAATTGTTTCTAAATTTTTGCTATTTGTCAATCAGTTAAGAATATTTTTGTACAAATGAGCCTTTTTTCCTTTTCTTAATATATTTAGGATAAAATGAGAGCAATAGAATCACTTTCAAAGGTATTAAGTTTTCAGATTCTTGTTGTGTCTCACCATATTACTAATCCAAAAGTTTGGACCAGTCTAAGCTCACAGATACACCAACATTGCATTTTCATGTTAATCTTTCCTCTTTCCTCTCTCTCCCCTCTATTTTTTTAATGACACTTTTTTTAATGGTTAGACCATTTTTGGATCAGTAATATTTCATTATTTTTATGGTTTGTAATTTACATTCATTTTTCATCATACAGCCTTTACAAATTGGGTTCTATTTCTAGGTTCTCTTTTCTGTTAATATATACATATACATTTTCATTCGTGTGGGAATTTTGAATATAATTGCAAGGGCATAAAGCATTAATGAAGTCAACAAATGTTTCTGTGAATACGTTTCATCAATTTAGCTTTGTAACAATTATAAGTAAATCTGTTATGTTTTTCTGGACAATTCCAGCATTTGGATTTTTTTAAAGTAAATTTCTTATTGATAGAAAAAAATATATACATATGGCACTCACAAACATACAGGCATACATGTACATATGTATATATATTTTTTTTTCCCCTCTCCCCCAGGACTAGGCAGTTATTATAATTATTTGAGTACATTTTGAAATCTGATATAGTCACCCTTTTTCATAGTCTGTTTTTTCTTATCAATATACTTCCTTAATAATTGTTATCAATTAATCTAATCCAATGACAAAGCCTGTTGGTATTTCAATCATTTTTCCAATCTGTAAACTAATTTTTAGGAATTCTTAATATTTTTAACTGTATTTTTTCTCATCCTAACTATGAGTAGGAAGTAGCCCTCCACTTGTTCCATTGCTCACAGAATTTTTCCAATTTTGGAAGTGATCTCAACAGTGCTGTAGCCTGAACAATATTAGAAGAAGAATTTCCCCATAGCATGCATTACAACTGGTCATCCAATCTATGCTTGAAGACCTTCAGTGAGGGGAAACCCATTACTTCCTGAAACAGCACAGACTATTAATGAAGTTTTTCCTGACTTATATTTGCTCCTGGTATTTCCCCCACAGCCCAGTAGAACCAATCTAATCTCTCTTCCTCAAAATAAAAATTTTAAAAAGTCAAATATTTGAATGCAACTATCACGTCTAAACATTTCCCAGTTCCTTCAGCCAGTCCACCTGTGGTATAGACCAGAAGCTTCTCATTCTAGTTGCCCTTCTTGGGGATTTTTGCCAGCTTAACAATGTTTTTCCTAAGCTATGGTATTCTTAAATGAAATCATTACTCAGGGTCTGATCTGAGAAGAGCAGATGTTCTCATTCCTTATTTCTCAGTTGTGCCTCACAATGCAGTCTATGGCTGTACACATGTTGAGGGTTTTTTAAGCTATCATTTCACAGTGACACATTGATTCCACTAAAGCCCCTAGGATTTTTTGCCCTCCAGACAGGCTGCTGCCTAACATTCCCTTTCCCAATCTTGTATTTGTGAAGTTGACTAGTAATAGGCTTTACATTTCTGTTTGTAAAATGTCATCTCTCAGGTTTAGCTCAATGTTCTAGCTCATAAAGATCTTTTAAGATCCTGGTTCTGTGTCTCCCTCTCTGCTTTATGTCATCTGTAAATATGATAAACATGTGATGTATACTTTGATGCCATTCACCAAGCACATATCCCTGAAACATCCCATTGGAGATCTCCAAGCTGACAACAAACCTTTAATAACTAATCTTTTGAATCCAACCTTTTAGCCTGGCCCAAATCTATTTCATCAAACTGCCTTCTAGTCCACATCTCCATCTTACCGTCAATAGGATGAGATAACTTACCAAATGCTTCACTAAAATAGAGGTCAACTATCTACATCCCTTCCATCATTTATCTCTTCAGTTATCCTGTTAAAAAGGAAGTAAGGTTAATGTACTGTAACCTGCCTTTGGTGAAGTCGCACTGACTTGGGACTACAGCTCTTCCATTTTCAAATGTTCATTAACCATCATTTCAATGAGCCATTCTAGAATTTTCCTAAAAATTGAAGTCAAGCTTACCAGCTGTAGCTAGAGAATTTGCAAAGTTGATTGACAGCCCTCAGGCCAAGATTCTGTAGAGCTGGCTAGATTAGGATTCTAAGTAGTTGGGCAGTTAACAATGGTCTCTCTGAAGCTGAGATTCAGACACAAAAGCTATGAATCTGAGAGTCTTCCTGAATAAATCATCTTTGAAGCTACCTGTCTTGAATTATCTTCAAGAAAAAGGTTGAGTTTGCGTTCCTCATTCACTCAGATAGACAGAAGTGATCTTGTAAGGACCATATAGCTGGATTCTTCCGCCTGACCCTGCCAAGGACTGGAAGTTTGTGAGAATCAGGGCTCTCCTTATGGACTTTATCTTTTATTTACCTTTTAGTTTAGTTATAGTTCAGTTAGGTTAAGCTTAGATTAGAAAGCTTATTGAGTTAACTATCTGGGTGAGAAATAGTCAGTTGGTCCATCATCCCCTACCATCCCCATCCCTTTTAGCTAATAAAACTATTTATATACTTGTATGTGTTCCCATCCTTAAAACCTTCCCTTCCCCTAAATTTCCCTTATAATAGTTTTGGCTGAGGCAGCTAGGTAAGAACTTAGGAAAATTAGGCTTTTGTATAGGAAAATCAGTTAGAAAACCAAATAGGCAATTAGAGACTGGGAAGGTTCCATATTTCACTCTCAGCACTTGGTATATTCCAAAGGAGGGGGCCACAGAATTCTGGGACTCTGGCAGAACTCTGAAGGACATTTAACTTTTAACTTTTTTATCCACCTGGCACATGTTAGGCAGCCATTTTGGATTTTCTTAGTTGAATTTTTTTTTCTTGGTCTATTATTGTGTTAACCAATAATAATCAAAGTGGAGTATAATATAACTGATTCTGTTAGTACTGTAATGTTGAATGTAAACATGTCAGGGGGCATGTTAAATAATTTGTATGTTTTGGGATTATGTTTTACACATCCCTTAACATAATTTTTACTTTGTTTCCCAAAGGATGTTGTGTGATGTTGGGGCATCAATGGATGAAACCCTGTATGTGTCTAACTGTTCAAACTGTTTTATCCTATGTGCCCTTACTATGTATATGTTTGTTTATTGTATGCAAATGTAGACTTGTGTTTAATATTGGATATGGATGTAAAGCTGTAATACTATGGATTACCAAAGACTCAGAATTGAAACAGATGATTGTATTTATGAACCAGCACTTAGATGAAATAGAGACGTGTATAAAGGACAAAAGGTTTATTACTAATGATTATGAAAATGATTTGAAGGAGAAAGATGGAAAAGCTAAGAATTTAAATAGGTTGCAAAAGGAAGAGGCAGAATGCAGTTATCTTATTCCCTCTAAGAGAAGTCCCTGTGGTATCCCAGGATGAAATATTTAAAGTGAAAACACATAAAAGATTTATCCCAGAGAATTGAGAATCAATTAAAAGGAGAACTCCTTCCTTTATGGATGAATCAAACAAGGTTGTAAGAGAAATACAAAGGGATATTGACAATTTTGACCCAGATTATGCAGATTTCTATTTATTAATGATGGAGCTGTTAACAAAGAGGGAAAGAAATAAGTTTATAGATGAGACAAGACAGGCTCCTTTATTGATTCCACAGCCCCAGGATTACAGGGATGTGGATATGACCAATAAAGCGGAATATGAATTAATGAAAGAGGCCAGACAATCAATAATGGATGTAAAGGAAAGACACACAAAAAGGCTAAATGCATGGTCTAAGTTTGAGGGAATTAAGCAAAAAACAAATCAATCACCTACAACCTTTCTAGATCGTATTACAGAGGCTGCAGAAACATATTTAAACATGCATGTGTTAGAAGATGGAACTATTGCACACATAAAAAGAATTTTTGCAAGGAATACAATCCCAAAAATAAAATTGTCTTTCAAGAATAATGACCCAGATTGGGAGGAAATGGAATTAGAGGATTTAAGAAGGAAGGCAACATATTTATGTGGTGATAATGAGGACAAATATGAGGAAAGGGATACTATCAAAGAAGATTTAAAAAGGAAACTAAAGGAAGCAGAAAACAAAGCTAGGGACAGTGAAATTAAAGACGTGAAAGCTGTGGCTGCTCTACGATCCATGAAACCTAGTAACCAATATAAGCCTAGGGAAAGATTAGATTTTTCCCCCTTTTGGAAATCAGAAACATTTGCTCTTCATTCCTATTCATTCTCACACGGTCATTCAGATATTGCTAACAACAGCTGAACATCAAATCACCAATTCATCATTGCTTTTTAATATATTTGCCATTAAAAAAAATTAAGTTTGTTGATATTCTTAATTTATGTAACAGTCAGTTCTGGAATTACCCACACACTCTCCAAATTGAATTATCCTTGGTAACAAAGAAAAATAATCAAGCAAAATTGCCTCTGGTGTAGTGATAGCATGACTTTCTCCCCTAGCAATCCCCTGCCTCTCCTCTTTGAAGAAAGAGATATGCTTTACCATCTGTATAACAGGACTGCACTGGTCTTTTAAATACCCCAAATGTGGCATCCTCTTACTTGTTAACATTGTCATCTTTGCTGATATGTTCAAAGTGTGAGGTAAAACTTCATAGTTAATATTAATTTGCATTTTTCTTACTATTTGTGATTTTGAACATTTCCGCATGGCCCTGCATTTTTGCAGTTCTTTTGAATGTTTCATATGTTGATTTTAGACCATTTCAGGAGATATCTTGGAAGGAATTGGAGGTCGTTAGTTTGGAAAAGACCCAGAGGGCAGGAGCAGTGGGTAGAAATTCCAAAAAAGACAAATTTAGGCTAAAGACCAGGAAAATCTTAATAATAGTGAAAGCTGTCCCCCAGCAGACTAGAATGGGCAACTTTCCTAGACAGAGCAAGTCCCCAAGTCCCCTTTTCTTGGCACTCTTCAAGCAGATTGTGGATGACCACTATTTCCCTTCCAGCTTTCAAGTTGATTTATGCTTTTTAAGTTTCTAAGCTGTTTTCCTTTGAATTTTTTGGATTTTTTTGAAGATTACATGAGGAACGTGCTTCCCTTGGAACCTCCCATTCAACCATTTTGACTAAAAAGCATTTTAAAAATTCTTTGTTAAATTTGAATTCCATTTTTGAACAAAATCTAATGAATTTTAATGATCAGTAGATTCTAAACTTTTACATGCGGCTTTATTAGCACTGTAAGTTTTCCATTTGCAAATTAAGCTATTTTAAAGTTCAGCAGAGGATGCTAGCATAGAGGCTTAGCAACACTGCTTTGTTCTAAATGTTCTTGAATGTTCTTGTCATCTACCCAGCCTTAATTGAAACTTGTCTTACCTTGATAAGCTCGATAGAGCTTTCTATACAAGGTTGTATGTAGACTCCAAACCTTTCTCCAAACTTAAAAAGTGCTAAGGAGAGATTTACTTGGCCTTGTACCTTGACCATGATCCCTTTGAGATCATTATTCTTCATCTTGCTTCTGTCCTTTGTCAATTCCATTCTTTATACCCAATAGATTTGATGTCTGCAGCTCTCTACCTTCTCAATTCTTATTTTGCATCCCAACTTTATGATGCTTATCTCATATTATTTTTCTATTTCATTCTTTGAGGTTGCATGTCTTCCCTAGTAGACAAATATTAGATATTTTTAATCAGTTGCTAGATTTTTTAAAAATTCTACAAGCTGATTCCTTCTATTATTGAGGATGATCAACAATTTGCATTATAAAATTTTCAAGAAAGTTGTGTATCAGTCATGCCTGATTCTTTATGACCCCATTAGCAAAGCTACTAGCGTGGTTTGCCTTTTATCTCTCTAGCTTGTTTTATCAAAGAAGAAACCAAGGCAAAGAAGATTAAGTGACTTACCCCAGGTCACACAGCTAGTATGTGTCTGAGGTCAGATTTGAACTCAAGAAGATGCCTCTTCCTGACTCCAGACCCCTAGACTACCTCGCTACCCTCACAAAAATGTTATGTAGTAAAGATATAAATGCATTTAGTGAGGATTTTATCTGTGGAAACTGGACTTGTAACCTGCTTGTTGTGTTAGTGTTCGCAGGGAAATGGACTGTGAGGTGGAGACTATGCAGCAGACAATAGAGGATTTGGAAGTAGCCAGTGACCCATTATATTTGCCTGATCCAGACATCAGCAGATTTCCCGTTCATCGCAATTTAACCCGCAAGGCTGGATATCTCAATGCTAGGAAGTAAGATAAAATTCTTTTGACCCCAACCAGTTTTATGTCCAGTGTTATAAATGAGGATTGTAGGTGTATAATTCTTTGATTTTTGATATTTCACATGTATATATAGGTATATAGACATACATATTGCAGGATGGAATGAAAATAAATATGATACTTAAAATACTTTTGGTTTCATCATTGCACTTCTTCCATTGATGCTATAGGTTATTGTCTTCATGAGCTACTGTGGCTGGCAAAATAAAATAATAGTGTTTATATGGCAATTTAAGATTTGCAAAGTACTTTACAAATACTGTCTCATGTTGTCTCCCCAAACACTCTGGGAGGCACTCGCTATTATTTTCTCTATTTTTACAATTGAAGAAACAGAGGCAAACAGAGACAGTCCCTTGCCCAGGATCTCCCATCTGGGAAGGGTCAGAAGCAGGATTTGACCTCAAATCCTCTGACTGTCATTCACCTGGCTCCCTCTATAACATGCCATGAAGTCACTAAGGGTGAATTTCACACCGAAGTTTGAAGCTTTATTTTGAGAGTAATTTTTCACTTATACAATGAAATGAAAGTCACCAATAATAAGTCTCCATCACATGCATTTAGGAAGTACTCCGGGTCAGACTGTGCTAAGTGTTAGGAGCACCAAGTCATGTTCTACTTTGGTATTTGTCATTTAGAATGACTAAATAAAAAGTAATTTGCTTGGAAGTCTCTGCTGAAAAATACACTTAGTGTGGGAGCAGCTAGGTGGTTCAGTGTATTGAGATAGGAAGTCCTGGGTTCAAATCTAGCCTTATATGCTTCCTAACTGTGTGACCCTGGGCAAGTCACCCACCCACCCATCCACCACCCCACTGCCTGCCTCGTTCTTACTGCCTTTCTGCCTTGGAACCAATACTTAGAATTGGTTCTAAGATGGAAAGTAAGGGTGTTAAATTTTTTATTTGGTGTAAAATTGGGAATGCTTTGTTCAAGGCCTCCTAAGCTATACTATGAGAAAAGAATGGTGGAATGGAGAGAAAGCTAGCCTCCAAATTAGGAAGAACCTGGAATCAAGCCCCACTTCTTACCTAGCTTGCCCATGGGACTCTGGGCAAATCCCTTAATCTTCTTTAAAACTTTACTTGTTGATTTTCATTCATTAAAGGAGCTTCCTCCCTTGCAACAATGGAATCACAGATCTAGACAAAATATAGAGCTATCTTTGGAGATAAATGTTTCTATTTTATTGACATTAAAACCTTTCAATATTCAAATGGACAGTATTCTCTTAATTGTCATGGGCATGTTGTTGTGAAAAGTCAGTTTGATCCCAGTAAAACTTCTATACCAAGAAATAAAAAGTAATAATTTCTTTTGATTTTATTCACTTAAAACTTAAATGTTTTGTATTTACATTGTTTTAGATATTGAAATAACTTTATGTCATATGCTGTTAGATTTCCAGACATTCCTTTAGAAGCATTATATGTGTAGTTTTTCTAATCTTTTAGTGACTGAGAAAATCAGCAGATTAATTGATCTTTTCTTGATAATTTGCTCTAGCAAATGATTTAAGATAATCAGAGATTATAACTGAACACAGAGCAAGGAGTGAAATGAGCTCATTTATAGTCAATTTTATTTATCAGTTTCCATAACATTGATTTAAGTTAGAATATGTTGAAGGGGGCATCTGGGTAGCTCAGTGGATTGAGAGCCAGGCCTAGAGACGGGAGGTCCTGAGTTCAAATTTGGCCTCAGACACTTCCCAGCTGTGTGACCCTGGGCAAGTCACTTGACCCCTATTGCCTAGCTCTTACCACTCTTCTGCCTTGGAGCCAATACACAGTATTGACTCCAAGAAGGAAGGTAAGGGTTTTAAAAATAAAATTTTTTTTTAAAAAAAGAATATGTTGAGGCTCTTAGGGTTTGTTTTAAAGAACAACATTTTGCAATATATTCTCTGTTTGGAAAGTTATAAAATTATTCTTGGCTTGAGTTTTATGTCATTTTTCTCTTAATTTGTTGATAGTTATAAGGATTCTAAACATGTCACTACTAAATGAGAATATGCTTTCTTTGATTAGTAAGACTGGCCTCGTGTCCTCTACCTGGGACAGACAATTTTACTTTACTCAAGGTGGAAATCTGATGAATCAGGCCCGGGGTGATGTAGCGGGAGGCCTGGCCATGGATATAGACAATTGTTCTGTAATGGCTGTTGACTGTGAAGATAGACGATACTGTTTCCAGATCACATCTTTTGATGGCAAAAAGTAAGTCATAAAAGTCTTTTTATATGTCTAAAAGTAGAGTAAGTTATGAAAAGACTGACGATTTTTTCAAATTCCAAAGTTTATGAAGTTATGATTCTTGTATAAATGCTTTCAATGTAAGATTCCTTACATTATTATATAACATTAATTAATATCTGCAAATAATGGGGGCTTAGTGGATTGAGAGCCAGGCCTAGAGACAAGAAGTCCTAGGTTCAAATCTGACCTCAAACACTTCCTAGCTGTGTGACCCTGGGCAAGTCACTTAACTCCCATTGCCTGGCCCTTACTGTTCTTCTACCTTGAAACCAATACACAGTATTGATTCTAAGATAGAAGGTAATGGTTTTGCTTTGTTTTGTTTTGTTTTTTAATCTGCAAATAATGGATTGTTGGATTTTTTTTGTTTTGTTTTTTTTCTTAACTTTTTAGAGTAGTTAAGAACTACTAAATGGGTGTATATTCATTTAGTTCTGAGTTTATGTTAAAATTTAAACCACTTTATATATAACATTTTCATTCAGGGATAACTGGTTGGATTCAGTTTTTTCATATTTGCAGTTTTAAAATAATTTTGCCAACTCCTACAACTCTTCATTAAATGAGATCCATTGTAGCTAATTAAAATAATTTTCTCTATTACATGAACATCTCTACTGTTTTATTTTCTGTATGTCTTAATTTCTACCTTTTTTCTTCCTTGTTTGGACACTGTTTGTTCCAGAGGTTTTCAGCTAAATCTTTCCTAATGTTTTTAATCCAGTACCTTTTTTCATGCTTGATTTTCCTGTAAATTTCAGGGGTCTTTGAGCGTTGAGAAAATGATTTTTCCTCTCATTTTATAATACAAAAAATTCTTTAGCTTGCTAGCTCCTTTTTCTGTAGTCATCAATAAACACTTCTTTTGATATCCCTGCATAAAAAGGATCAAACTTACAGTGGATACAACACTCTTTTTGGATCTCTAGTTTTGGCTTCACTGGCTACTTGTTATAAATTTTGTATTTCACAATCACTGGTATAATGGAAACTTAGTAAAATTACTTTTCTTTTTTTTCTCAGCAGAGAATTTAGGGTTAGGGTTTTTTAGTAGCCCTCTTAAAAACAAAGTCTCCTTATCAATGATTAACAGGTTGAACTGATGACTTTTGAGGCTTATTAAAGCATAAGTAGTTCAAAGGAAAATGGGCTTTCTCAAAATTAATCATAGATTTAATTTGATAAACATCCTTAAGGATCAGAATAACAGAAATGAATAGCCTGAGATTTTGTCTTCTATTTATTTGTGAATTTCTGTTTTGTGCTGGTTGTTTTGTGGTACAGGGAATATCCTGTTATTCTCTCTTTATTTGTGGGGCAGTGGTTATTCCATAGCTTCTATAGTAGAGTTTTAGAAGATTTCTGAGTGTATTCAACTAAAGTCCAGGGGCTAAAGTGGAACTTGAACCTAAGGTTTCCTGACAATGAGACTTGCTCTTTCCACTCTACCCCTTCCAAGAAGCCTTCCCTTATCTTTGTAAAGTTCCAAATTTATTATTATTATATAAAGTTAACATTGTGGTAAAACAACATCTGTTTCTGATTTTGTACATCATGGCATACTACAGACAAAGTGTTAAGGTTACTACTACAGTCTAATTTTATGTAGAAAAGTACACATTAATTGGTTTTGGCTTACAATGAAGAAGACTAGATATTTCGCATCTTATTGAAAGGTACTTGTTAAAAAAAAACTGAAGCTCAGATTTCTTTTCCTCCTTTCAGATCTTCAATTTTGCAAGCAGAAAGTAAAAAAGACTATGAAGAGGTAAATCATATCTGGTTGATAACTTTAAAAAGAACTCTTACAAAAATGTATTGTTTTCTAAGAGGAATACATGTGTTTCTTGTCCATGTAATCCTGCCTGGAAGGCTTAAAAAAAGGGAGCCTTGTGACCATTGCTTTCTGAGTTGGCAGGCTGGTGGCATCATGAATGTCAGTCTAATTTATACCCGTCTCTCACCACCTGCCAACTAAGTACATAGTAGCAGCACATAGGGCCCGTAGCAACAAGAGGCTGAGACTTTTAAGAGCTTTGAGAGGGGGAATGAAAGACAGAAAAACAAAGATTTGGGAATCCGCATTCTTCCTTACAAGCCTTTTGTTTTTGGCTCCATTTCTGCTCTTGATACACCAGGTATGGAAGGTAAGGTCTCCACAGAAAACTGATGTGGACTGTGTGGGTTTGGCCAGGGGAGGGGGGAGCGTTGGGGTACTTTCTCTAATAGGCACACATTTCTGATTAGTTGTTTCATATGTGAAAATCCTAGTTATTGTACTAGCCCTGTAGTAGTGAGCCTACAAGAACTTTAGGAAACGAGTCCGATTTTACTTTGAACGTTGTCCTTGAGGGAAAGATAGCTTGATAGTTATTGGGATCATGAATGCTTCACAGCAGGCATGTTACGTGTCCTCCGCTGGGTTTAGAAAACAAAACTCGAATTCGGGAGAGGGTCACAGTAAGTGAGACACACCAGACATCCCAGCACATAGCAGTGCGAGGGAAAAGGCAGTTTGAAAGCTATTATTGCAAGTATAGAGAATGATTTAGAGATTCAAAAATGTTCATTATGTGGAATTGTTATCACATTAGTGAAGGACTGTTCTTGCTGTTTGTAGTCAACCCATACAGGTTATCTGATGCACCCACCCACCCCCCTCTCCAGAAGGCCTCTCTGGGTAAAATGGTACAAAAAGAGTATGTGGCTGTGTTGTGTTAACCCTGGAAGCAGCCCGGTACCATGGAAAGAGTAAGGGGGGGGGGGGTCACAGATCATGGACTGGAGCCCTGACTCTGCTCCTTAGTGTCTGCATGGCCCTGCTCTCCTCATCTGACATTGAGGGGTCGGGCGCGGTCACTTCTAAGGCCCAACTGTTAACTTAAGTCCATGATCTTATAAATTATTGCTAGGCTCTTTCCATGTTTATGGGGTGAAATAAAATGTGGGGGTTATGATCTACTCAGAAGGGTTATTTAACACTGAAACAACATTGAGTAAACATTTGCTATGTGCCTGGCACCACTGGGCATTGAAAACAAACAGACAAAAATAGTAATAGTTCACATTTATGTAACACTAATGTTTGCAAAGCAGAATAAATATTATATTATAAATACCAATATTATCTCATTTCATTCAAATAATAACCCTGGGAGGTAGGGGCTGTTATCCCTAATTTTATAAATAGGGAAACTGAGGCTAACAGAAGTTAAATAACTTGCCTGGGCTCATACAGCTGGCATGTGTCTGTGCCTGGATTTAAACTCAGATATTCCTGGCTCTGGGCCCAATATTCTCTCTATTGTAGCACCAACTGAAACAGTTCCAGGTCTTAAATGTACGTTTTTACATTTGGGGGGAAATTAAGGAAGAGGGGGAGGGGAGAGAAAAATATAATATATACACAGAGTAGTTTGAGGGCAAAAGAACTTACAATTGAAGGCATTAAGGAAGGCTTCCTTGGAGAAAGAGAGAAGGATCACAAGAGGTGGTGATGCTGAAAGGCAGTATATCCAGGCAGGGAGGATGCTGTGTGCCAAAACACAGAGATAGGTAGGTGACGAACTGTTGGGTTTGGGGTATGACCTAACAGTAATCTACTTTGACTAGAACAGGTGGTATAAAATATAAAATAAGATGAGACAGGAAGGGTTGAAGCCAGGTTAGTGGAAGATCTAAAATTTGTATTTTAATCTAGAGGCAATTGGACGCCATTTGAATGCTTTTGGAAAGAGGGAGTAAAAATAGTAAGACTTGTGCCCTTGGAAGATTATTTTGTCAGCTGCCTGGAGAATGGTACGGAGAGGCAAGCAGCCCAAAGTGAGGAGACCAGGGCTGTTACAATAGTACACACACAATAAACTTATTTCTTTCCAGGTTCCCAAGAAGTGAGTTATAGCGAGATGTGGTAGCTAGTCAAGAAAACAGTGGTTCAGGTCCTTCACAGGCATACTGACTACCTGCATGACCAGGGGCAAGTCTTAACTTAACCATTCAATCCCAAGCATCTCCCTGAGAATGAGATTTAGAGTAGTCATGATGATCTACTTTGGGGGGGACATTTCCACAATAAGGACTTTCTTTAGTAATGAATCATAGATCTGAACCAAAAAGTAATAATCAATATAGAGGCAAGAGGAAATAAGGGTCCAGATTATGAGGGTGACCATATGAACAGATATCAGGAGACTGATTAAAGAAATATCATGAAATTAGAATTAGAAAGGCCTGGCAACTAATTAAAAATCAGTGAATTCATACTTTCTGAATTCAATAAAATTTACTCATTAGAAATTTATTAATTAGAAAGATTGATATTTCTGATGAAATGTTATATACTAATTAAATTTCAAATATTTTATTCTTAAGAATGTATTATATTCTTATTTATTATAATATATATTATATAAAGTCTTAAAATGTTTTTTTCTCTTTTTTCTCTTCCAGTGGATTTGTACAATAAACAATATCTCCAAACAGATATATTTAAGTGAAAACCCAGAGGTAATATTGATTATGATAGGATTTTTTATTAACTAAATCTCAATTTCTTGAATTCTTAATAATATTTTAAATTCTGCCTTGTGAACTCAGTCCCTATTTTTCAACCCTATTAAACAAAGTATGAAGAAACACTAAAATCAACCAACAAGGATTTGGGGGATCTGTATAATGCTTTATATAGAATTAGGCACAATGGGAAAGAGACAAATGCAGAAGAATTCACATCAACAAATAATTATTATATATCTTCTGAATGTACTTTGATAACCAAGCAAATGAATTTAATCCTGATCATTAGAGATGCAGCTTGGCCCAGTAGAGAGAGAGCACTACCGTTGAAGCCAAATTCCACTTCTGATACATATTAGCTATATAAACCTGGGAAGTCATTTCATCTCTCCAGGCCTTGAGGGAGCTATCTAGGATAGTACATTGCAGAGAAGATACCTGCCTACGTTGGTAGAAAGCATTTCTTCTCTCAATGAAATCCCAGATCAGTCTCTGTCCCTTAACAGCAATAAGAAATAAGAAGTCAGTGAGATACCCAGAATGGAGGCGGGATTTTAAGGAACAATAGAAGTGGACCCTGAGCAACAGCAACATGAAGGAGGCTGACATCCGGAGCCAGTCTAGCCTGGTTTCGAGTAGTGTACCCTCCAGCCTACAAACCATCAGCTATAACCAAGGAATCTATAACTACCTTGTCCTCCAAACAAGACAAAGGTCAGAGGCCAGAACAAGAGTGCACTTTTAGATATCCGGTTTAATTTTTAGAATTGTCATGCTGAACAAATAAAACTGACATTTCCTTATACAGAGTAGAATAGAAAAAAGAAAATTGGACATGAAACTATAGATCTCTCGTTTGCAATTCATTTTTCTTTGTAAAAATATGAGTCCAGCTTGCAGCTTTCAAAGCTGTCCTGTTTGTCTCTGCTTCCTTCTGGCACCCTGTTCTTTTATCTGCACTATTTAAAGATGCTTCCTTTCTAGCTTCCCTCTCCCTATTCCCACTCACCCTTTTCCCAATCTTTGAGAAAAAGAAAAGAAAAACAAATATGTTTAGTCCAGAAATGTCATGCTGGACCAGAATGTGGAGTTTCAGTAGGCAACTTTGCTATTAGAAGATTCAGGACTGTGAGGAAAACAGTACAAGACTGTCTAAGAGCCATACAAGCAATGTTGTACAATAGTTACCTCTGGCATGGGTGTTGATCGAGTCCTTTGTACCCTAAGACATGACATGATCGTTATTCCTGGCTAATAATTGCTGCACAGGCAGAGGATGCTCAATCTTCTTGGGAAATCCCAACAGTACTTCTTGTTCTATGGCATTGATCTTCAGGGTGAAGTAGAATAGGAAAGGGGAGCATTATAGTCATTGAACTGAGATGCAAGTGCAGGCCTGGACTAACTATACAAATAGCTGCTGGAATGAAAAGAGAAAAGTGAATCTGAGAAACATTTCAAAGAAGAATGCTGAGAAGGAGCCAAACCAGATAAAGAAAGATGAACTGAAGGTGATCCAAGTGGATGGAGAAAGATTATTGCATTCACTTATAGAATTGAGTTTGGAGTGAGAGCAGAACATGCTGTTGTAGAATTCTGGTAGAAAGTCAGAGGTGAATAGTTAAAAACAAGCCATTTATTAAAATTTCTCTGCAATAATTTTTTGGTTCTAGTCCAGGCCTTTTGCTTGATATGGCAATCTAATTTTTTTCCTTTTGTATCGAAAGCAAAAATAAAGCCAGAATACAAATTAGGATATGTTAATGTCTTATTGGAAATGTTGAGAATATGGTTTTTTTTTTTTAAACCTTACCTGCCGTCTTGGAGTCAATAATGTGTATTGGCTCCAAGGCAGAAGAGTGGTAAGGGCTAGACAATAGGGGTCAAGTGACTTGCCCAGGGTCACACAGCTGGGAAGTGGCTGAGGCCAGATTTGTACCTAGGACCTCCCGTCTCCGGTCTGACTCTCAATCCACTGAGCTATCCAGCTGCCCCCTGGGAATGTTTTAGATGTTCATAAATTAAAATTATGGTGCTTTCTTGAGTAGATGTATAAATTATCTAAAATGTACAGTGGCAAAATTTCTGTTTGTTAGCCACATCTTTAAAAGCTGTATTTGGAAGAATATACATGCATTTCTTATGAGCCATGCCATTTAGAAGTAAACATACAAACTTGCTGACATTTTGTTGTTTTTTCAAAGTGTAGACTTTTTCTATTTAAAATTACCTTTGGGGCAGCTAGAGTGCTCAGTGGATTGAGAGCCAGGCCTAGAGATGAGAGGGCCTATGTTCAAATCTGGCCTCAGACACTTCCTAATTGGGTGACCCTGGGCAAGTCACTTAATTCCCATGATCTAGCCCTTATTACTCTCCTGCCTTGGAACCAATATACAGTGTTGATTCTAAGACAGAAGAAGGTAAGAGTTTTATTCTGTTTTTTAAATACCTTTTCAGTTATCGTAGGGCCTGGCACTTAGCTGATACTCAATACATGTGAAATACTCAGTGTGTGAAATGTCACGAGCAAGAAGGAAGTGCCATCAATGGCCTGTTTGCTGATATTTAATGTGATTTTAGAAAATATCCTTAAGTGCCAATAACTAGCATGCCTTAAAAAGTTGGAACTGAAACTCAAAAGATTTAAAATAATGTTATCTTATGTGTCAGTGAAAATTAAGTAGCTTAACTAATCAAGAAAGAAATTGAATTTATGGTGCTTGGAAGTTATAGCATATCTCTTTCTGTTAGAACTGGAACATCTAGAGGTATTCCATATATAGATTCATGTTTTAGTAGAACTTGAAAAGAATCTAACTTTGTAGATTGTGTGTAACTTTGTTAATTCAAAATATTGTATTGTGGCTTTTGATTCATTTGCTTTTCTGAAGCTCTTTTTTTAAAAATTAACATAGGAAATTGCTGCAAGAGTAAATCAGTCAGCTCTAGAAGCAGTCACCCCATCTCCATCTTTCCAGCAGAGGCATGAGAGCTTGCGGCCAACCCCGTAAGTCACATGACTGCTTATTTAAAGAACTTTGTGAGACATTTAAAGTGACCGGGATTACATATTTGATCTTAGCAGTGTTGTGTACACTAATATGGAAATGATTTGCTCAGGTAGCATTAGTTCTATTTTAAGAACATATAAATTTACAAATTAATCTACTAAAATAAAAATTTAAAAACAACAGAGTCTGTCATAGTTTTCTCTGATGTTTAAGTGTGTTTATTTTATACTTCTGGAGCAATTAATGCACCTTTTAAAATTCCAAAGCCATGATTTGTTATGTTGGTGTTTGTATTATCATTTTCTCTCATCTTTTCTCTTTGCTTTTTAACATAAATTTTGAAATTTCCCTTAAACTAGTCAAGTATTCAAATGTATGCAAAGGAACAAAAGAAAAAGATATTTGTTGAATTGTTAATGATTGCATGTGTACCAAATTTATTTGCCAATTATAGACTCCAGTCCAGAAAATACATAGATATACACATGTACACACACACACACACACACACGCCTATGTAGATTTAATAAAGGAGTATCCATATAAGTCTTATTTCATGAAATTTTTTATTTTCTAATTTATTCACATGGATTTGTTAATGTTGTCTATATGTGTATGCTGGATGCCCTAAAGGTCTTAAAAATAGTAATAGCTAGCACTTGTATAACTCTTACAGTGTGCAAAACACTTTATAAAAAAGGTTATGAACCCTTGTACTAGTAGGACCATTGGGTCAAAGGACATACACATTCTTGTAACATAGTTTAATTTTATATTGCTTTCCAAAAAGACAGAACCATTTTATAGCTCCTTTAGCAATGTAGTAAAAGTCTTGTTTTTATCATAGCCTCACACTAGCACTGAATTGTCATCTTTTATCTTAGCCAATTTTATGAGTGTCGTGTGGGAGTTTTTAAAATTTGTATTTCTATGCTTATTAAATGCTTTTTTCCTGTGATTTTTGATTTGTATATATCTCTGTTTAAAAAATGTTTCCAGGGGCATCTGGGTGGCTCAGTGGATTGAGAGCCAGGCCCAGAAACAGGAAGTTCTGGATTCAAATCTAGCCTCAGACACTTCCTAGCTGTGTGACCCCCTAGCCCTTACCACTCTTCTGCCTTAGAACCATTACACAGTATTGATTCTAAGATGGAAGGTGAGGGTTTAAAAAAATGTTTCCAAAAAGTTAAAATAGAATATTTTTTCTCTCTCTTTTTAGACAAACACGACCACCCACAGCTCGAACTAGTAGTTCTGGGTCTCTTGGCTCCGAGTCAACAACTTTGGCGACCCTTTCTCTGGATTCCCTCGTTGCTCCAGACACACCTATACAGTTTGACATCATTTCTCCTGTTAGTGAAGATCAGCCTGGTCAGGGTAAAACTTCTGGACAGGGAGGCAAGTAGGTGAAACACATTAAAACTTATGCTTTGTTCCACATGGTTTGTAATTTAGCTTAATCATTCAAAACTGACCTACTTGGTATCATCTATCCATTCATGTCATTTTCTTTTTTTAGATCAGAAAGTTAGCAGCTAGGCTCTTCATGTTTCTGAAAAAAAAATACCATGACAGTCTGCTTGAATTCACCTTATTTGCTCATATCTCTTAGTACATAGGTTTGGAGTACGTGGCTTCATCCTAGAGCTCAGCCATCCAGACTTAATGGCTGAAATAAATTTAGCCTTTTCATGTAACAGGTCAAGTGAATACAAGAGATGCATTTCATGTAGTGGTCATGCCAAGATTATTTTAGAACCACTTAGACCTTCCAGAATTCAGCATTCTCCATCTGTTTGTTTCCCAAAAGTATTTATATTTTTACTTCTTCCTTTTTTCTTGCTGTGAGTAGAACAAAAATTCAGTAATTTGGAAAAATGAGGAAAATGCTTTTCCCTTCTGTGTATGTTCAGATTTTCATTCCCAACTCTTTTTTTGGTCTGTCTTGAAAAGCAGTCTGGAAGTTTAGATTATTCTTCCTTTACTACATTTAGTTTAATAAGTATGGGGGGGGGGGGAGCAGCTAGGTAGCACAGTGAATAGAGAGCCAGGCATGGAGAAAGGAAATCCTGGATTCAAGTCTTGGCCTCAGATACTTCCTAAATATGTGGCCATTGGCTAGTCACTTAACACTAATTGCCTAGCCTGTACAGCTCTTTTTCCTTGGAACCAGAATATTGGTAAGGGGGAGGAGGGGGACTTTACATATATCTCATTTATTCTCACAACAATCCTGTGAGGGAGATGCTGTTATCCCCATCTTACAGTTGAAGAAATTGAGGTAGACAGGTTTAACCATTAAATGGTCATACAGGTCTAACACTCTGCTATCCACTTCCAGAGAAAGAACTGGAGTAGAAATGCAAATGAAAACATGATTTCTCAGTTATTTATTTGGGTATATTTAGGGGGCTTTTGATTTTATTTTTTTATTTTATAAGTCCAGCATTCTGTCCATTTGCCACCTCTGCTACAGGAAGGTTCCTCAGAGGAGATGCTTATCCCTGGACTCTGCCTCAGGCTTTCACTTTCCTTCTTTACCTCCCTGAGTTTGCCCCAAGTTGAGTGGCATCTAGTGAAGGCAAGGACCTACCTCAGGCAGATGATTTTGCTCAGGCAGAGCCAAGGCCCTTCCTGCTCTCTTTCTCAGAAGGAAGCCCAAGATCTTGTCCCTCCCCTCCTAATTACTTCCAGACCTCTAGGAGCCAGAAACATCTTGCACTTGGGGGTGACATTACCCTTCTCCAGAAAACTTTCTTCCATACATTTCCAGGTTATACTGATCAAGGGCCCCACCCTATCCAACCTCTCTGGGTGTTCTTATTCTGTTTCTGGGATACTGTTTAGGGTTATTTTATTTTTAAAGAACCCTTTCTCCCTCCTACTTCCTATAAAAAACAGAACTTTTCTCTTTTTTATTAATGTGACTACTAGCTTCAGTCTCGTCAGATTTCTAATTTGAAAGATAAAAAGAATCTCTCCAAAGGCGAGCAGAAGAGGTGGCAGCAAAGGTCATTTCAGAACCCTTTTCTTCCACGTACCTGATGATAACTGTCTCCTTTTCAAAAATCTCTTTCCAGACGTACAAATCCATTTGGAGAATCTGAAGGAGGAAAAACAAAGCCTGAAACTGAAGGTAAAAAGAGATCATCAGTATTCTCAGTGATTCTTCCAATTGAAAAAATGCATGAAAATGCCTTAGCATTTAGTGACTGATTATTCGTCGGCCCCTCCTTTAGTTCAGCTCTCAAGACCATCTTTCAGAGCCTCCATCTCTGTAAAATAGTTTATCAATGATATGCAGGTCATTGTCCCAGAGACGAATCTGAATCTGTTTCATAAGATTTCACAGTGCTGAAATAATCCTTTAAAATTTGCACAGTATTCTACGTGGCTTTTTTTCATTTGGTCCCCACAACAACCCTGTGAGGTAGTTCTTCAGGGATGTTTATACTCATTTAACGTTTGTAGAAGCCAGAGCTCAGAGAAGTTATAAAATTACCCAGTATCACATAGGAAGTGTCTGTTTTTAATTCTGTTCTTAACTGCCAAGTCCAGCCTTCTCTCCACTGATCAGCCTCTGTTTGATACCTGTTATAAATTATTTCCCACATCCTCTATCTCAGCCCAGTTTGTGAGGACTGGAAAGTGTGCACCCTGCTATTCAAATTTATGCACTAGAAACTTCTTTTTTTCTGAACTTTGAACCTTCTGCTGCAGTGTGAGCTGGCCTTGGAACTGTGAAGACCTGAGCTCTAGTTCCTGCCTCTGATTCATTTATTAGTTCTATGACCTTGGGTAGATCTCAGATCTTTTTACTATTCTGCTCCAGACTTCTGGTGTCCAACTCAAATAGAAACCATCATCATCCTCCCTCCCCCAGCTGTATATTGCCTTAGAAAACTACAAATTAATATTATCTATGTTTTATTGTATTTATATTTATTTTGTTAAGTATTTCCTAATTATACTTTACTCTATTTGGGCCCCCTGGAGAGTTTTTTATTGTTGCAAAACAACTCATGTTTGATATTCTGCTATAGGCAATTCTCTTAAAACTTTGATTTGCAGAAAAGGAGCCAATTTGCAGGAGCAAAGGGAAAAATTCCCTGTACCCATGAATTCATAGATCCAAGCCCTATTCCTGCCCCTGTTCACTTTAACACCCCCTAAGTTTTTCCCAGTATATTCAGTAGTGAGCTCTCATAATATGGCCAAGTTCAATTTTCTACTGGATTATGTAAAATTATATATTTAATTCCAAAGGAAAAGAAAAATGGATTTTAAAGTATGCCTTTTTTTTTGGTTTTAGATTCCATTCTTCATCAGTTATTTATTGTCCGCTTCCTTGGTTCTATGGAGGTAAAATCAGACGATAGTCCAGATGTTGTTTATGAAACAATGCGCCAAATCCTAGCCGCTCGCGCCATCCATAACATTTTCCGCATGACAGAATCACACTTATTAGTTACTTGTGATTGTTTAAAGTAAGTAATCATTTTTGTCTAATTTTTTTTAGTCTAAGTCTGCTATTGTCCCCTAATATTATTTTTATTATTACTTTTAGGTTAATTGACCCACAGACACAAGTTACAAGGCTCAGAGTAAGTTATATCATTTTTTAAGCTATATGTGCCTATATATACATACATTTATAGTCTCTTTTGTATTTTGGTATACTGATCATTCTAATTATTCCTACGTGTGTTCACGAGACTAAAATTAAGTTCAGCTTTTAAGATTCTTCAGATATGTCAAAGGATTGTTGAACTCCCTATATAACTCAGACCAAACTCTAAGCAATTGACAGTTCTTTTCATTACATGAAAATTTGGCTGATGTAGTTGGTTCATTTATAGGCTTAAGGGACATATAGCATATTAAGGAGTTGGAAATAGAAACTTGTAAAGAACTTTGTCAGATTTATAAGAATATAAATCATTAACCAATTGATAAGTGGCTAAAAGAAATGAATAGTTTTTGGATGAAGAAATAAAAGCTGTATATAAGCATATGAAAAAATGCTCATTATTGATTAGAGAAATGCAGAACAAAACAATTTTGAGATATTTCATACCTATAAGATTGGCTAAAATGATAAAAGAGGAAAATGACAGATGTTAGAGGGAATGTGGAAAAATGGGTATACTAATACACTATTGATAGAACTATGAACTGATCCAACCATTTTAGGGAGCAACCTGGAATCATGCACAAAGAATCACAAAATTGTGTATTCTCTTTGGCCCACCAATACAACTTATTAGGTTTGTTTTCCAAGGAGATTGAAGGAAAAGGAAAAGAACCCTCTGTTCTAAAATATAGCAGCTCTCTTTGTGGTGGCAGAGGGGGTGCTCATCAACTGGGAAAAGGCAAAACAAGTTGTAGCATATGATTGTGATGGAATGCTATAAGAAATGATGAACAGATTAATTTTTTTAAACATGGAAAGACCACCATGAAATTATGAAAAGTGAAATAAGCAGTACCAAGAGAACATTATATACAGCAACAGAAATATCATCTGAAAAATCACTTGTGTATGTCCATCTCAAGAGAAAGAACTAATAGGAACAAGCAATACATAGTTTCGTATATACATATATGTATTTTTAAGTGATACCTTCTCTAATGTGGGGAGGGGTAGGAGGAAGGGAGATATCTGGGAATTTTAATGTAGTAAGCAAAAATAAATATATTTAAAAATAAATATATTTTGAAGTTAAAAAGATAGAAACTAGGGAGAAAAAGATAAAGATAATAACAGACCAAAAGCAAAGAAGTACAAACATCTAAAGTCTATGTTACTTTATTATTTAGTACAGTATTTGAAAAATATATTTCTTTTATTATTTAATTTGATTTGAATAGTTAAGGGATTTTAGCTCCTGGGATCTCCAGAGGCCAGGCTTCCCTGCTGTTCTTCTGCTTGGTCTTGTCCATTAAACATGTGCTATACTAAATCAAAATTAAGAATTGTTAGAACAGAAACTAGAGATGGCATGCTTTTTTAAAAGAATGTTACTTTGAAATTCTCCCTATTTACTGTTGATCTCTGTGTATATATTCCAGTTTCCATTGCCCAGTGTGGTCCTGTATGCTACACATCAGGAAAGTAAACGTCTTTTTGGATTTGTGCTTCGGACATCAGGGGGCCGAGTCGAGAGTCATCCCACGTCAGTCTGCTACATATTTGAATCAAACAACGAAGGAGAAAAGGTACTTTGACTTTGCTTTTTCTTACATATTCTCCTTCCATAATCCAAGGAATATAAAATAACTGTTCTCACACCTTTGGAAATTCTCTCATTTCTAAGAGGAGCAGTAATGTGTGACATTTACTGCACTCTTGGAACTTTCAAGTGTCCTTCCATTGCACCTAAGAAGCATGTAGGAGAGGGCTAGAGAAGGTAAAAGCCAACAGGCTTCTAAAAGCAAACAGCTCAGACTCTAATGAATGGAGTTCTGGAAGCAGATGGTTTTTTGGGCAACTTATTTACTTCTATATTGGCAAATCCAGTTTTACCGGAGGAATTTGGGAATATTTAAATTATTTCTTCAGATTTCTTTCCTCAAAGTTAGAATGCTTTAAGTTTTTTGCCTTGTTCACAAACTTTTTTTTTTTCATTTTAGATTTGTGATTCTGTTGGACTTGCAAAACAGATCGCTTTGCATGCTGAATTGGTAAGAATCCAAAGCATATCTTTATTAAATATGCATGTCGATTTTTTCAAACTGACAAAAGTGCCATTTCTATGGAAGTTAAGGTCAGTGATTACTAAACTAACTGCAGACCTGACTTGCTGTCCTTGTAGATGAAGGTCTGTCATTTTCAAGAAGGGTTGAACTTATGCTGCTTATCCTAAGAAGATAGAACTAGGAGAAATGGGTAGAAATTGCAAAAAAGGTAGATTTAGGCTGGTAATAAAGAAAGTCTTCCTAATAGGTATTCAGAAGTGAAAAGGGTTGTTTTAGGGACTCCTGGAGGCCTTCAAGCCAAGAGCTGGCAACCATTTGTCTGGGGTGCTGTAGAGGACATTATTTGGATACAGTTTTGACTAAATGGTGGGGAGGGGGACCAGCTGGATCAGGAGAGGACTCCTTGGTGTCAGAAGATCAGAGTTTGGATTCTGACTGGGCCTGTGATTCACTCAGGAGGCCCCAAGTATTTCATAACCTCCATGGGCTGTGGCCTCTTTGTGTTTTTAAATATTTTTTATTCTAGATTTAAACACCATAAAATGAACTTTCTATACATGTAGCAGAACACAAAAAGACTACTCCATATGAAACCATGAATCCTCATTTCATACCACTTGTTTCTTTTTTTTAAGGGATATAAATTAGGTATCTTTCAAAACTAATCTGATTCTGGCTTTTTTCTGAACTTCCTTCTGTTTTCTTCTGTGTATTTTTTAAATGTTACACAATAGCCCCCTTTTAGGTCCCACCTCATTAAAAACAAGAAAGAATCACCCTTATCAAATAAGCCAGGCCAAGGAGCTGAGAAGCCACTCTTTCTGCACCTGATGGCTGTCATCTCCCAGGCAGCAGAGCGTGTGCTTGGGGACTTGATAGTTTTTCCAGGGTCTGATTTGTAAGTGTCTGAGAGATTGTCCCTTTAGTGCTCGTATGCTTGAGCAACTTGTTTTCCCAGCTCTGATCGCTTCCCTGTGTCAGTTGGTTTTTCCTTTGATTCTCTGCAATAGTCACCATTTCTTACGGTGCAGTGACATCCTGTCGCCTTCACAGGCCTCACTTTGTTTGGCCTGGCCCTGTTATTCTAATGCAACATAAGGTACCTCTTTCCATGCAAGGTTTTTATTTTCTTTTTCCCCATCTTTCAGCCTCCCCCTTCAAAGATCAGGGGATTTGTTTTTCTTGTGACTGTTTCCTCTCTGGAAAGATCTTTGCCTCTACCTCATCCCTGTTTGTTTGCCTTTCTTGAGTTTGATGGCTCAGTCCTTCCTTTTGTCTGTTTCAGATGAGAGTGAAATTTACCCGATATCCACACACCTCTGTTTCCTCCCTTAAATGTTCTTAATACACCCCAATTATTATCATAGCAGATTTGAATGGGGCGGCCCTTCTTGGCTCCAGGCCTGACACTCTATCCACTGTACTGAAATCCTACTTAGTTCTGCTCTTTCATCAGAAATATCTGAAAGTCTTCTGTTAAAGATCCAGTTTTTTCCTTACAAAATTATGCTTACCTTTACATGCTAAGTCATCCTTGGTCATAAGCAGGCATCTTTTGGAATATCATAACTCAGTATTGTCTCACATTTATAGTGGGAGCTTCCAGGTCTTGTGTGATCTTAACTATAGATACTTGGTACTTGAACTGCTTTTTTTCTGGATACATGTGGCATTTTTTCTTTGATAGTGGGAGCTTCAGATTTTGATTATGACATATCTGGAGCTTTTCCTTTTGGGGTTCCTTTCAAGAGATGATTGGTGGATTTAGTTCCTTTATTTTGCCCCCTGATTCTAATAGAGCTGAATAGTTCTAACTTATGATTTCTTGAAATATATTATCCAACTTTTTTCTATCATGACTTTCAGGTAGTCCCATGATTGTTATATTATCTCCCCTTGATATGTTTTCCAGGTTGTCTGTTTTTTATATTAAATATTTTACATTTTCTTCTAATTTCTCCATCTTTTTACTTTGTGCTAATATTTCTTTCTGCCTCATGGAGTTATTGACTTCTACTTGGTCTAATCTAGTCTTCAAGGATCCTGTACTTGGCTCAGGGTTACCATTTTTGCTTCTAAATAATCATTCACCTTCCAGTTCTGAACCTCAGAGCTTTTTTCCCCCTCATTTTTTATCTTTTGCTTCATTTCTTCTAAGTATTCATATGGTCCATGTGGGAAATGCATTTTTCCTTTGTTTTGGCTTATAGTTGTTAACAGAATTACTCTTTCTTTATTTTGCAATCTCTAAAGTTGCAATAATTTTTGCTCCTGACTGGTGTTTTCCTTGTAATTCATCTCTTCAACTTTAGTTTCTAAACTGGGCCTTTGTCCAAATCCAAGCTCTAATTCCTACTTTGTTTTTGAGTTTTTTGGTCAACTTTGCTTGCCTCAAGTCTCCTGATCTCCATTTTCTAAGGTTAAGCCCTTATGGGTCTTTGAGATTCTGAAAGGCCTTCTCTGGTATCTTAGGACAGTGTTAGGGGCCTCCGAGGCCCCGGGCTTGAAGTGCCCCATTCTGAGTGCCACAGTGACACGCTGATTGCTGCCCTCTGCAGCTCCTCGGCATTTCCAAGGTCTACCCCTTGAGGTGTCTTTGCAGGGAGCCCATCTGCACTTGCTGTCTCCAGACACAATCCTTTCAATACCCACTCGTTCTGGGAGGGTTGCCCTGTGCTGGCAGTGGCTTTGTTGGCAGGCACCTTTCCTTCTACCTGTAGCATTCAGGGTGGGAGAAATCACTTACTGTAGCTTCTCATTGAATTTCTTGGTCATTATTCAGTCTGTTGCAGACTTTAGGATTTTGCCAGAGTAGGTATATAGAAGCCACACAGTCTGCCTCCCTCCTGTATTTCTGAAAAAATATTTCAGATTATACATAAATATAATAATGGGATATCAAAACCCATCATCTGGCTGTTTTCATGTAAAAGAAAAGATTTAACTGTGCTTCATAAATGTGTTTATGAAGGTTTTTATTAGGTAAGAATTCGTCTCTAGAATAGACGACTAAACAGTATGTATGTCGGTTTGTTTTGTACAAATGACTGTTCTCTTTTCTTCTTCAGGATCGTAGAGCATCAGAGAAACAAAAAGAAATAGAGAGAGTGAAAGAGAAACAACAGAAGGAACTGAATAAGCAGAAACAGATTGAAAAGGTACAGAGTTTTCTAACATCTTGGTCCCCAGACGCCAGCTTTCTGGTACGGAATGGCTTCGTCACTCCAAAATATTAACTAAATATATCGAGTGACCTGGCAAGTGAGGAGTCGGCTGTGTTCATAAGCACATGGACATTTCCATGCTCATATGTGGCATCTCTTTAAGAAAAAGGACACACCGGGGAGAGCACTTACAGAATGGGTTTCAGAACCAACAGCATGTATGGCAGACAGTCATGAATTCAGGGCAAGTCGTGGTTCTTTGAGGATGGGTTTGATTTTTTTAATTGGCTGAGAATCAGAGAAAGCCACGTCTGGTCAATTAGAGAAGTGATCAAGGTGGAGGGATGACACTTTGGGCCATCAGACAGGCAATCAGCAAGCATTTATCTAAACTATGGGCCAGGCATTGGGCTTGGCAGTGGAGCCGTGATTTTAAAATCAAAACGCATTAAAAAATTAGAGAACTTACCCTTACAATGCTAGTCGTTTTTCTTTCTTAAAATATCTCAGTTGAGTCCGTTTCTCAAGTGTTTCACTGTTTCACAAGCAAAAAAGTGTTCCAGGATCCCAGCATAATGTATCATTCGGTCACTCCTAAAAGTTCTTGAAACAGGGCCAGTTCTGAAAAGTTCTTGGGAGCCTTTCGTTTTCATGATTTATTATTGTTAGGGTAGCCTTGTAGTTTTCCATTGATGACAGAGAACTATGAAACAAATTGTGGTTTCTTATTTCTACTAGGATTTAGAGGAACAAAGTCGATTAATAGCTGCCTCCAGTAGACCGAACCAGACGAGTGGGGAAGGACAGTTTGTGGTCCTTAGCAGTAGCCAGTCTGAAGAGAGTGATTTGGGAGAAGATGCAAAGAAGAAGAAAGAATCAGAAGCATGAGGTTATCCATGTTTTTTGGTGGCATTTTCCATTCTCAGAGCCTAGTAACAGTTTCTGAGGTGAAACAGCACATGTTAAGTTAAGCAGCCTTCAGAGGCCTCAAAGTGTGGATACTTCAAGACTGAACTTGCCAACCAAGTTTTACATTAATTTTCTTCCCTCTTAAAATTGACTGACTTTGCAATTATTGTACTAACAATAACAACACCTAATTGCACATGTTTAAAAAAAAAATCTGTCCATTTCCTGACATAGGTTGCTGCAGAATTACAGTGAATTGAGACTTTTTTTTCTCAATTTCAAACTTTTTATCTTGGCTTTGCAACTGGGTATAACTAAAGGGAATTATTTATCCTTGGGCTTCCGCTATATATGGGAATGCTTTTTCTGTCTGCTGGAAACAGGAAGAAGCTTTATATTGAACAGGTTCAAAACCATTTGTATTTTATTCTAAAAAATAATCACTCATTCTTGTGAGACTAAGATAACCGTGAATGTGCAATACACCTTGGAACGGTCCTGGGATACAGGTTTTAAGTGTAAAGTTTTAGACTTTGTAGAGAGGTGCCATTTATTCTCAGAATGCATCGTTGGTATGACCCTCATGGGGTGTAATTACATCTTGGGGTATGTGGAATAGAAACAAAGGTTTCTCCGTGCGTGTCAAGATGAACCTAGCTATTGGCATGTGAGCCTCACATTCTCATTCTCAGGTTGGGACTTAAAATTTTGCCACAGAGTAGTAACGGTTAAAGTTAAAAGATTTTGAGAATTGTAAAAGTACATCTTTTTGCTCAAATACATTTTAGATATTGAATTTGGATGAGACAGACTAGCCTTTGGTATCTGTTTTACTCGGTGATGAATTCTATTTTTTATATCATATGAAATCATAATTTCCATTACAGTTGGGTGATATTGCAACAAAAGTTCTTCAGCAATTATGTTTACTGATTTAGCAGAAATCCCTGAAATCTTTGGGGATTTCTGCTCACTTGAAATCATTTTATCTGACATTCTCCAAGTCTTCACAGCTACACATAACCCTCAGCTTTTTACTTTGTTTGATATTGAATCATCCATAGTGGCAAACAACTAATTTATAAAAATGTAATATTTGCACTAATTATTGTACATACTACTATTCTAATGAGTGGAAGACACATGCATAGAATTGAGAAACCTTTTGTAATATCTGGTATGTTATAGGAAAGTTGACAAAGGAAAATGGCTCTGAGCCATAGTTAGAAATGATAATAATTTTCTACAAACCCTCTTCCATGTCAGATGTTTATTTTTTATAATTTATGTCATTTCCAACAAATAGTTTCTCCCAAATTTGCAAATTCACATGGAAATATCATTTAAGCATACTAAAAAATGTTTTAGTCAGTTTGTGGATTTGGTCAAAAGTTATAATTTCCAGTAACAATCTGGAATTTCACAAGGGAAAACTTTATTCTTTAAAATTCAGCTTTGCTCCTCCAAAGAGAACTAGAGGAATTTGGTTTCTGTGGTCACTAGAACAGGTGACAGCAGATCTTTAGTTAAGCCTTTTTTTTTTAAATCTGTCTCTGTGCCAAGGGGAAATTTTGGTGTACCTAATGCTTATTGACAGCATTATGTTACCAAGACATTTAGTTTAAAAATACACACACACACACACACACACACACACACACACACACACACACACACACAGTTCCATATGATTGAATTTATTTGAGAATATGATATGGTTTACTATTTATATCAAGAATGGTTTAAATGTCAACACAAATTTATTCCTTTCAAAGTGTTTTATTCACTTGAAAAATTGTTCTTTGATCAATAATCATCCATGTAAAATCTTATTCTTAAGTCCTTACTGATAAGTAGTGCATATTCTGCTTAAATCCTTTGTTACCTCATGGATTGTGTCTATTTACTCTTATTTCAGAGGCAATCTTTATGGCCTTGAGGGGGAGTTCTTTAAAAACAAGAAACAGAGGAAGGCTTTAGCAAGAAGGGCATATTCTGCATAAGCTGGTAAACATACATGGTAAAGAAAAGACTTTTTATTCCTGATTCAGGATGACTTTGATTTGGGGAGAGTAAAATGAGGAAGGTAGGCAATTTTCCTGTTTTTCTTAGTCCCTACAATATGGCTTTACTTTTGTTTTGAAGTATTGTCAATTCTATAGTAGCAAACCCATATCTAAATGTAAATTTAAAAATCCTAAAGCTGAATAAAAATTATTTTTTAATTTAGTTGCTATCCTGGATAATTCCAGCCTATGCTCCCCTGTAGGTAACTGATAGTTAACTATATATGTTTATTTCTGATTACTAATTCAGACTCTCATTTCTTCTTGCCTACACTTGCCTTTTTTTTCTTGATTTCTTTGTCTCCATTCAGTCCCCTCTTCAAACTGTCATTCATACTGTGGTCCTGGAAGTCTTAATGGACTGAGCTGATCACATCACTCTTCTGCATCTAGACTTGCCCATTGCCTCCCAAGTCAAGTGTAGACTACCAATCTTGGCATTCAAGGCCCTTCACGATCTGGTTCTAGCCAGATCACATACTATTCCTCAGTTTTCTATATTCACCATTCTAGTCAAAGTAGACTACTATTCTCTACCTCTAGGTCTCCCAGTCTGCTCCCATCCACTGCCCCCAGCCAATCTGTATATTGAAGTTCTCCTCCCCCGGCCCCTGCAACTGAAAGTCAATGAGATGTTCTCTCTGTTCATGGTGCTCCTGGCACTTTCCCTGGAGCCCTGACCCCAGCAGTGGTCAGTCTCTCCTATCCCACTTGTGTGCCTTCCCGCTCACAGCACACAAGGAGGTAGGTTTGGTCTTCGGTCCTCAGCCCCATAGGGGCCTTGCATGGAGCAGGGGCTTAATATCTGTTTCTTGAACCCCAGTGAGAACAGAAGTGGGATATTTAAGGTATCCCCCCCCCCAGGTTAAAGATGGAAGCAGCACAATCTGCAGCTCAAAGAAATGCACACAGTAGGTCAGCAGACAATTTCTTAGTCCCAGGCCGCCACCATCCATACACACCTAGCCAGCTGTCACGTTTTCGTTTCTGCTCTTGATTGTCAGATACTAAAATTGGACATGTTGACATTTTAAAAAGTGCCTGAAGTCAGTGTTCTGGAACAACTCCCGTTTTGTGGAGTTTCACACTAGAACCACAAAATGTTATTAGTTTTTTGAATTGTATTGACCGAGTAAAAGGGACAAAGAACAAAGGGAAGAGATGACTGACTGAGAAATAAACATAATGCCAATTGAGAGTTTCCATTTAACCAAGAAGTCAACCCTTCTACACATTTTGGAGTTAAAGAAAATGTAGGCATTTTATAGGAATAGCTTTTCTTTTGCATTCTCAACAGCTGAAGCATCTGTTTGATGCCAGAGCCTTGAGTCATCTCATTGACTTTATTTTTATTCTTGTTTCATTTGATAGCTCAGCATTGATCTGCTGTGCTGCAGGAGGTCAAAAGAGCCCCTCCAATGGGGAGCATTTCATTGGAGAAATGGTGGCTCGCCTTACGGCTATGAGATTTAATCCTCCTTCCCAGGGAATTAAAGATTCGGTTATTAAGGAGCATCTGTGGGAAATCAGAATTTCATTACATTTTAAGCCATCCCTTGTGATTGTCCAAGAGCTAACATGAGAAAAGGTCCATGTACAAAAATGACTACTTTTTGTAGTATGTTCAGGTGATTTTGTAACAGGACACGGGCAGATCTTTGTATTACTAGATTGATTCTTTTATTGGTGTTTTCAACAATTAAAAGTCATGCAAAATTTTCCCTTTAGAATTGGAATTGTATATAAGACAGTGATGACATTGGGAGTTTTTTATATTGTAAAACTGAACATGAAATATTTGCTGACAGGACCGAAGGTAATATGCTATTTGGATTTTAAATGTATAATAAAATATGTGTTTTATATATAATGGGGGTTTGAAATAGGTGAATGAATCTAAATCTTTGTATTGAATCTTTGTGCTTTCAAATGATTAACAACACTGTCAGATGCGGACTTTGTTCTTCTGCTTACACCACTAAATAAGTCCATGTATTGTCATTTTTTCAAGAACGTGATAGGCAGTGAAAACTGACATTTTCCAGTCGTTGGACTTGACGTGTTACCAGGCTTCCATTTACCATCATTTTGGTCTTTCTACTACTAAGCACTTCCTAAAGAATTGCCGTACTCTAAAACTGGGGTGAAGCTTAGATACAAATTAATCTCTCCCAGCCACACCTTAACTGAGAAAACCACAGCTTGACATTATCTACGTTGCATTGTATTTTGTTAAACATTTTCTCTTTACGTTTTGCTCTCTTTCCAGCAGCACTTAGGCGTTCTGCTGGGCCCAGTGTGACGCTGGGCTGTGTAGGACCAGCATAGACCTATAGTGTTGCTTCAATGGTATCCTTTCTTTGAGGACTAAACACCCTTTTCTTCTTATAGAGGCTTCATGTGTGTAGGCTGGTCCTCGCTATTTTATAACCTTTGGAAAGGGAATGAGGTTTCTGCTTATAATTTAACTCCTATGGCTCCATGTATATCCCATGCACATGTGCGCACCCAACCTGACCTTAAAACTCAAATTAAGAAGAAATGGACTCGTAATGCCAGCTGTTGCTGCAAACGTTTCTGTAAAAGACAGTCCATTGCTAAGTCTACTCCCCCCGGAGTAAATGTGTGCTTTTCAGCCCCCTATCGGGAACTCGGGGAGCCAGTGCACATCACATGGTCCTGGAAGGTGCTCTTGTTTACTGAATCAGACTCTGCCATTAAACTAGGACTGTGGAAAGGGATTGCTTTGCTGACATTTTCTTTTTCTATCAAACGATTGATTGTATTGCCTGAATATTAGCATAGCCAGAAAAGTATAATGTTCTTGGGATGCATGCGAATGTTTAAAGCCAAATGTTTACATCATCGGGCCCGCTGTTTAGAGCCTTTATTTTAAGATACAGGAGCACAATCATTCGGCTCATTTAATCAAATGCTATCATTGTATAATCAATAAATCTACCAATTCTCTGAATGTTTCTCTGTGCGGAAGGCATCCGAAGTTGGACAGTGTCGCCACATTTTAAGTTCACGTATATTTACTGAAAGCGGCTCCCTCTCTGTTGGCAGTCTCTTAATGGCAAGCTTAACAGCTAGCCAGCATCGTGGAGGAAGACGTTTACGCGAAACTCGGCCAAATGAAGCCCCCTCAGCTCACTTGTGAGGCCCAAGAGCTCAGCACTGGGCTTTGGTCTGGTTCTGAGGTAAATCTTGATGCGAACGAATCCCAGAGAATCAACCACGACCTCATTTGGACGATTTCTGATCACGAAGCACTTTCCTCCAAACCCCTCTAAGAGAGGGCACTTGATCACATTAGTCTTTGACCTTTTCTGTTCCTGAAATACCTTTTCTAACAGCTTTTGCCTCTTTCCTTGGGCCCATACATGGACGCTGCTAACATGTATGTATCCTAGCAGCAGCACAAGGCTCCCCGAGGACAGGGACCGGCTCTTGTGTTTGCATCTCCGACACCAAGCAGAGCGAATGGCATGTCGGAGGCCCTTAACAAATGCTTTTGCTGATTAACATCCCCCTAGTTTTACAGCTCAGACTTTTGGGAATTTGACCCTAACCACACGGCCGTCACTTGGGTCTGGAGCTTGAATGGAAGCTCCCTGACCCAGGTGGCCTAGAGTGGAAATGTTGGTGCCGGAATGGACCTCGGAGACGGTCTGGTCTCCTCCCCTTGTTTAATAGATAAGAAAACTGAGGACAACTCTTTAGAGGCCAACCCAGAATCAGGACTCGGGCCATCCAACCCTATCGCCATGTTCTTGTTCTTTATTTTGAAACCCTTGCTTTTTGACTCAGAACGGACATGAAGTATCAGTTCCAGGGTAGAATTGGGGTTAAGCAGCTTTGCTAGTCACACCGCTAGGAAGTGGAACTTGAACCCAAGTTCCTCCCCTATCTCCAAGCCTGGCTCTCAATCCACCTAGCAGCCCCTCATCGCGTTCTTCATCTGCCAATGCTAACAGTAAAAACTTGCAAAAATTAGAGAATTGCAAGATCAGCCACCAACGTCTTCATCTTCTTGAGAATGCCTTAACGTGCAGAGCTGTGTGGTACAGTTTTGGAAAGCTTTATGCCAAGCTGGAAACATCATTAGCCAGAAATTGGGATCGTTCAGTTCACCGAGATGGTCATGTTTTCATTCCTAGAACTCCACCATAGAAACAAGACGGTAGAATGACTAGAGAGCTGAGCTTAAGGTCCAGAAAACTTGGATTTCGAGTCCGGCTTCTCTGATCCTTACTGTGTGGGATACTGGCCCAGGCTCAACCTCCATGTGATTCTGATTCCCTGAGGCTTATCTGCTAGACTTGTTTTCAGCAGCCAATGGAAGGAATTCACACGCGAATACGACACCATCAACTACACGTGGAGATGGACAAAGGGAAGGGTTGACATCCGAATCCTTTACTTTTAGCGTCAGACGGTCTTCTCTGGAGTCGCTCAGCTACCAGGACCCTGTTAAAGCTCCTCATCCGCACAGGTCATACTCTCTGTAAAGGATGTACTCTTTCAGTCGCTTGGGTAGCGGAAGAAACGACATGAAGACGGGGCAGCGTAGTCGTAAGCGTCCCATGCATTTCCGAATCTTCAGACGGCAAAGATGTTTGAGGGAACGGGGATTTGCTGAAATGAAAGAAAATGGTCAATGGTCCCAAGAGTTCGATAGGATTCCATTGGCAAAGACAGAAGAATGGCTCAACCATGCAAAAGTTCCTGAGTTTTTCCTCCCAAACTGATTTCTAAAGGGTCATTTGGTCCTGGAGAATGGCCTTTTCACTTCTCCTTTCTGCCCACCCTGCTCAAGACTTACTGTGAGCTCAGCGTGGTAAGCCCCATATGTAGCCCTTTCCTGTGAGATCCAAAAGCAGTGCCTGCTTTTAATAGTTTTCAACTCTTATTTCCTAAGGATTTCATCGTTGAGGCCTGACCTGAATTCATGTGAAACCCCAAAGTCATTAAGAAGAAAAAGGCGAGATGGCACAGAGTAAAGATGAGATGGAGGAGAGCTCCCTGCGCCCCAAGAATTGGGGGTTGGAGAGACGTGTGCCATCACTCTGACAGCCTCTCTGACTCTGGCCATGTAGCGCATCACTTCTGTCACCTGAAGTGCACCCATCCCAGGCCATTCCCAAACGTGGACAACTGCTGTGACCTCAGGACTGAACCACAATTTCTATAGAAAGGGAAGAAATACAACTCACGGAGTGCCCTAGCGTTGCCTTTGGGTCTAGAGTGAAATGAACCATCAATAGGGAGGTTCTCTACATCTCCGGTGCCCCTTGGTAACAAGGTGGGAAGAGACGTGCCTTCCATACTTGGGCTCAGAAGCCCTGGTACTTACTGAGGACCCAATTGATTTCTGACCATGATGCCTGCTCTTGGAGGACCGTTCTTAACTTGGAGCAGATCCGAACTCGGTCAACGTAGTCGAGCATCACCCGAATGACCTTCCCCGAGAGGTGCTGAAGCCAAGGCAGGGTGATCACTTCACAAAACTGAGGAAGAGAATCCACATCAAAGCTGGTCATCAGAACTTTTTCTCCAGGAAAGACGGAGGGGCTCCAGTCCCAAATGGGCCTCAGGGACCCTGAGCAAGCTACCATTTCAACCTCGTTAAGATGAAGTACACTGGCTGCTCTAAAACTATGGAAGATATGTCATGAGTCCTTACTATGTGCATCTAAGAGGACTTCCATGACAGTGGTGTTCGCCTCTTTTGAGTGTGTCACCTTGTTTTAAACCTTGCCTGACATTTTTTATCAGGGATTTTCATTTTCTCTGTTTTTATCTTTCAAGAAATCTTAAGGAATTTTGATGTATAAAAGCCACTTTTTTGAAAGAGAATCATTACGGTTGCATTTTTTTCCTCCCATCATTAGAGAGAGCATTCAAAGCAATGCAATCACAGATCCATTTTAGTCTGTCATTATAGAATTCACTTTTCAAGTAGAATGAGTTAATAACATGAGGTTAGAGAGCCGATTTCTTATGGCCCTGCCCATGCATGCTTTTTTAAATATTTAAATCCATTTATTTTGACACTTTGGAGGAGAACCTGGAAAATATTTCCATAATTTTTTTTTGCAAGGAGGACAAGATCTTTTTCACGAATCCATGAATCTATTCAAACAACTTATCCTGGGAATTCATGAGTTTTCCTGCCCATGTATTCTTATCTGAATTATTATGGGACAAGCCTGTGGCCAGACCACCGGAGATAAGGAAGTGACCCTAAACCCAACTCATATTCCGATTGTTTTGTTCAGGGTTATGATGGAGCCCAGTTAGACAAAGAGCTCAGGCATGGCTGTTATGTTGACATCCCACCCCCGTCTTTGGGAAGCCCACAAATCGGCAAGCAACACGGTTCTGCCATCCTTTTCTACTCCTCCCAAAGGTTTTGCCTCTGAACTTCACCTCCGTCTCCACTTCCTGTTGTCTTAAAAATTAGGGGGGGGGGGGGGTCAAAGGGCTGTCGCTGGACTTGCCTCTACATCTATGCCTTGAAGTCTTTGGACATTAGAGAGACCACCTTGGGCCACGGCGAGCCTCACACGCTTCTACACCGAATTGCCATTCAAGCCCTGTCCTGTGACCTCACGGCTAGATGGAGCCAAGGGCATGTTTATTGTCTCCCGTCTGTGTGGATGCGTGTCTAGACTATCACTACTGAGCATTCCTCCCACGTGAGCTTGGAAGTGAAGGCACACCCGGGAGTCCCAGAGCTGGCTGAATCTTCTCCCTAGAAACATTCTCGGCTTGAGTTTGGCGCATTTCTGTTTCTGAAGTAGCCTTGCCACGCCTGCCTGTGGCGGCCGTTTGTCTCCAATTAAACGGCGAGAAGATCCCCCCCCCCCTCCCCAGGGAAGTGCCATCACCGTCCCCAGCCCTTACCAGGGTGTCTCGGATGACCGTCGAGGTCCAGCCTTCGAAGGCGTAGCGGGAATGCGCTCTGTCTCCGTGGGGACAATCGAAGCAGCTCTGGGCATCGTAGCCGTAGTTGAGCAGCAGCCTCAGCATGGCCTCGTCCTTGAGCGTGTACTGCAGGGCGGATGGGAAGTGCAGAGGGTTGACTCTGCACACGTAGTTGACGTTGGCGCCGTGCCGCAGCAGCAGGCTCGCCAGCGCGTAGTTGCCCATCCGGAGGGCGATCTGGAGGCAGTTGACGGGGTCCTGATTGGGCAGAGCCCCCGCGTTCAGGAGCAGCTTCACGGAGGAGACGTCGCCGTTGGACACGGCGAAGTACAGGACCGACTTTCTTTGATCGTCGTAGTGTTTGCGGATCTTCTGATCGAGCATGAAGTTGGCGTCAAAGCCGACTTGGAGGAGGAGCTCCAGGCACTGGGAGTGCGCCCCGGCCGCCGCGCAGTGAAGGGGGCTGATCCCGCTCCTCTTGATGGCCAGCGAATCCGTCGCGGGGACCAGAACCTTTAATGCTCTGGGAACAGAGAAAGACATTTCCCAATGACATCTCCAAACGTGTGTGAGCTTCAGGATCCACCCATGCGCACCTCCCCGTGTGAAGTGTGAAGCGACCGCCAGGACGCGCCTCGGGCTCCTCCAGTCTGCTGGCAAGCTTCAGGCTTGCTTACGGCCGCTGCTCCCCCGATGAACAAGTTTCATGGCTCTCAGCCGGAATTGTCTCCTACCTAGCATCGGCATTTACGGTCCCCTTCCCCTGCGGCACTCCATTCACAAGCCCAACCTCTGCTCCCAGCGGTTAGCAAGCCGAGCCCGATTCCTCCTCAGTGGTTCCATCCCTTCCTTTTGGCCATGATCGCTCCCTGCTACCCTGCCTCCTGCATCTGGGCTCGCTACAGTCCTCCTTGTTCGACCCCGAGAGCTAGGTGCTCGTCTGTTGGTTACAAATAAGGAATCTGAGACAGAGTGAATGACTTGCCCAGGGGGGCACAGCTAGTAAGGTAAGATGCTGGATTAAGCACATCGCTGCCAGCTTTACCCAACCAACGGTAACTACTCCATAATCTTCAACCGTCTCTCTCGGATTTCTTTCAGCATTTTCCCAATCCACATGGGACAACCTAAAGTAGACCAATATCAATGGGGAGATCCTGTGGCCCCCCACTTTGTTCACGTTACTGAAAAGGGTCAGGGCCCCCCGAAATCGGGAGAGTCCCATCAGCTGCTTCTGTCGTTGCTCCTGGAAAGGGTACATCCCTCTATGCCCCTGTGGTTCCAATGACCGTTCCTGTGACTTTCCAAACCCTGGCTGGCCCTCCATCACTCCCCTCCACGTGCGGCCTCTCCCGTGAGAATGTTAGTTCCTTGAGGCCAAGCACTGCCTTCACGTTTCTATCTTAATCTCCAGTGTTGGTGCAGTTCTGGGCACATAGTGAGCTCTGGGTTGGTTGGTTTGTTTTTTGCATTTCTAGCTGCCCCCATGGAAGCACTCACTCCCCCAGCTTGCACCGTACGCCTTGGAACCCAGAAGACGACGACTGGTCCTTCTGGTGTGGTTCAGTCTTCTCCCCAAAAAGCCCCAAGCGGAGTCACGCAAGGGGACATCACCAAAAAGTCGGGGAACAACAAACAAGGGGATTCCTCTCTGGGAACCGGAAAGCAGGCTGCGCGAGGTCCTCGGGGAAGGAGCGGGAGAATTCCATGAAGCGAGAAAAGCCTGGCTACGAGCATCCTCCTCCCAGGCCCTGGTGACCCAGCTGGTGAACACGTTTAGTCAGAAATCAGCAAGGGCCGTGTAAAGCCCAAGATGGCGGTCACGCTTATTTCAGCAGGAAGCATGGCAGTGTTTCAAAAAATAAAACAATCCCCCTTTTCAGGGCTGTTTTTGTATGTTGGTAGCATTTACACTTTTGAAGTTACTGACATTCAAAGCTGCCCTCGGACTGTTGGGTCACCCTGTATTTGGTAGTGACTTCTCTGGGTTTGAGCTGCTTTTCCCTAACAGAACATGTGCTCCTGGCATGCTCCTGGGGGGCAAGAACGGTTTTGTTTGTGGATTTCTAGTGCCGGGCACTAAAGAGGCCCTTAATACATGCTGGTTGGACCGAACTGAAACCAACATGATTGAATCCGATCCAACTGAATTGAAACGAATCCAACTTAATTGAACTGGAAACCGTCCCTGGAAAGCGCACTTTTTGGTTTTTAACGATGCGGATACTATTTGAACTTACAACAGATGGCCTCGATCAGCGGCTACGTGAATAGGCAAGTGGCCCGAACTCTTTGGGACGTTGGCATCAGCTCCATGTTCCAGAAGGAGATTCAGAGAGTCGGGATTGCCCCCGGCAGCAGCCTCAAGCAAAATGGACGAGGAGTCCGAAGCCTGGGAAAAGACGTTGGCCCCTGGGAGGACAAAGAAAGCTTGTTTGGAGCTTTCTGATACGGAACCCCAAGCGTCTTCCCCTCCCCAATTATTTATCCTCGCTGCACGTGAACCTCTAGTGCGTACACTCGTGCAATGCGAGGAGTGCCCCGATTCGGAGTTCCAGATTTTCTAACTGCCTCCTGCCCTTCCGCCACCATTGGGAAGGCAGTTATACACGTGAAAGCTTGCCGGGTTTCCATATTCGCCACAGGGCTAAATTCTAAATCAGTGAAAAGCTAGAAACAAAGAAAAAACGTGTGAGGTCTGTTTCAGCCTGCACTTGGAGCGCATCCTTCTCTGCGGAGGTGGAGGGCACTTTCACCGTGGCTCTTGCCCTGACCACGGCAGCCGAGCTCCTGGAGGCAGGGCTCTTCTGGTCCTGCTCGTGTACTTTTTAACTCTTCCTTTTACTTGACGTTTCAGTCACACGTAGAGAAGATTTTGGACAATTGTTTTCTGACATTTTACAATTCAGGTTTTCTCCTCTCCTCCTTTGCTGCCCCCCATTTATTTGTCAGTAAATAGTCGGATATAGGTTATACCCACATTGTCGTGCATTACTCATGTCCATATTGCTCATGTTCTGAGAGGAGAGCCATATCCCACATAGCAACAGAAATATGGCAGAAGACGGCGGCACCCTTTGATGCGTCATCAGAACCTAACATTTCCTTCTGTGACTGTTACGGTACACACTGATCTCCTGACGACATCAGCCACCTTTGTGGAACAGATTGTTCCCTCGGTTTAGACCTCCTGCCAAGACATTTTACCAGGATGTGGCCATGGCACACACTAGCTTCCTGGAGCCACAGGTGAGAGCTGGATGCCACCAGAGGTGCCAGTCCTCCCTGGGCAGCTAAGGGGGCACCCCAGTGCACCCAACCCTGGCCCTCCCACCAGAGGTGCCAGTCCTCCCTGGACAGCTAAGGGGGCACCCCAGTGCACCCAACCCTGGCCCTCCCACCAGAGGTGCCAGTCCTCCTTGGGCAGCAAAGGGGGCAGCACCCAACCCTGGCCCTCCCACCAGAGGTGCCAGTCCTCCCTGGGCAGCTAAGGGGGCACCCCATGCACCCAACCCTGGCCCTCCCGCCAGAGGTGCCAGTCCTCCCTGGGCAGCTAAGGGGGCACCCCAGTGCACACAACCCTGGCCCTCCCACCAGAGGTGCCAGTCCTCCTTGGGCAGCTAAGGGGGCAGCACCCAACCCTGGCCCTCCCACCAGAGGTGCCAGTCCTCCCTGGGCAGCTAAGGGGGCACCCCAGTGCACCCAACCCTGGCCCTCCCACCAGAGGTGCCAGTCCTCCCTGGACAGCTAAGGGGGCACCCCAGTGCACCCAACCCTGGCCCTCCCACCAGAGGTGCCAGTCCTCCCTGGGCAGCTAAGGGGGCACCCCAATGCACCGAACCCTGGCCCTCCCACCTTGCTTCTCCGGGCACACCCATGACCATGACACCAAGGTCACACAAGGTGTGTAGCAGAGTGGAGATGCTCTTTTTAATCACGTCTTCTTTGAGCCATGCACAGAGTAGGTCCCTACTGTCTGTTGGGTTTAATATGTTGAAGTTAAATTGGACCCTCATCTATGAGATAAGAAAACTGTCAGTAATACCGTGAAATGACCATTGGATTGGGAATTGGAAGACCTGGGTTCAAATCCCAGCTCTCCCACTGCATGACCTTGCGCCCCTTAACCTCGCACTTAAGCCTCAGTTTTCACATCTATAAAACCAGGAGTTGGATCCGAATGATTCCCCCGGGCCCTCCAGCTCTTGTTGGCTCATTTTCCAGCCATGTCCAACTCTGTGATCCCATTTGGGGTTTTCTTAACAAAGACACGGGGGCAGTTTGCCGCTTCCTTCTTCCTCCAGCGCTACAAACCAGCAAATCCCTCCATGGGAGGGACCTTACTAAGGTTTCTACATCCCAGATTCTGGTCTATGACCTGCTCTTAGAAGGATGATGGGGAGAAAGGAGGGAGGAAGATTTGCTGGGTTAGGACACAAGCAAATACAGGTGGCATTCCAAGCAAAAAAGTATGGACCAAAGAAGAGACTCCAACCCCAGTGGAGCACCAGGGTTTTAAAAATGCCCCTCTTCAGGCATTTAATAGCTGTATGATCATGTATAAGTCTTCGCTGCTCCATCTGTAAAATGGGCAGATTCGCTAATCCGCAGGTATTTATTTATGAAGTACCTCCTAGGAAATGCAAGAAAGCTTCCTAAGGCAGAGGGGAACCGTCCCTACCCTGCCTAAGAGACTGCAGCTCGGGAGACAGTGTGTCATGATGGATAAACAATGCATAATAATATAATGGATTCCTAAACCAGGCTCTGTGCCTGGGCACAAGCCGCTGAGTCTCTCGGGGACCGTTTCCTCCTTTTAGGATGACGACGCCAGACTCGTTCCTTCAAAGTCTCCATCTATCTATCACCCTAGGGTATCCCACTTCGGATGTCCAAGTCTCCCTTCTCAGGACAGATCCTTTACTGTCCGCAGGCCTCGGGAGACTCTGGGCTGTCTCCACTGAGTCCCAGGCAGGTGCAGACGCTGAAGGGGATCCCCACACCCAGACGTGCTTACCTTTTTGGAGTAAGAGCTGCATGACTTCCGTGTGCCCACCTTGGGCAGCCAGAGCAAGCGGAGTGAATCCGTAGGTGCTCTGTGGGTCAGGATCAGCCCCAGAACACAACAGGAGGTCCACCATGTCCTTCCTGCCCAGCCGGGCAGCCTCGTGCAATGGGGTCCTCTTGTTGGCACACCGCAGGTTGACCTTGGCCCCGAAGCCGATGAGCAAGGAGGCCATGTCGTAGGTGCAGTGTTTGACGGCTAGGAGAACACGAGAGAGTTCAGCCTCCTTCCCAAAGGCAAGGAGAGCAAACCACCTGAGCCCCCCTTCAGGGCTTTCACTGGTTTGCCCTGATTGGAAAACCAAACAGAACTGAGTCACTCCCTCCCTCCCAACATTCTCCTTTCTAGCTACTTAGAATAGCTGGTAGCACCATGGATAGAGCTCTGCTCATCCCACAGGAAGGAAGACACAAATTCAAGTCTAGTCTCAGATAATGACTAGCTATGCGGCCTTGGCAAGTCACAAACTCTGCCTCAGTTTCCTCAACCGTAAAATGAGAAGAAGACTAGCACCAACTTCACAAGATGAGGATCAAAGGAGATCATAGTTATAAAAATCACTTGGCACATTGCCTGGCACACAGTAAACCCTATGCAATCAATCACTCCCTCCCCTCCCAAACACTTCTGTCAAGTCTTTCTAGGATGGGTGGAGACAACAGCTCTTGGGGGCTAAACTGGTGGAGCATAAGCTCCAGAAGGTCCTTCTGAGCTGGTAAGACATCAACTATGGGCCAGGGGTTGGACCCATCCAAGGACCAGCTAAGCTAAATTTAGAGCTACTCCTCTAAAAGGTCAAGAGCTTTAACCAAGGTAGGGCCATCCAAACTTTGTCCAAGGATAGAAAATATAGCCAGCATGGTCCACCCCATCCAGGATCCCTTTCCTTTCCCCCCATTCCTCCACCAAGGCTTGTCCCCCCACCCAAGCCTTCAGCTTGTAAGTTCAGTGGGCAAACACTGTGCTGCCCTGCTTTCCTCCTCTGCCCACACCTGCCTTCCCCTGCCAGTGTAGACTTGGCCTCATACCAGGACATGCCTCCTTCATAATCCTCCTGTGAGTGTCCTAGGACACACTTCCTCTCATAGTTCCAACCCCAGCAAGCCTTCCCCTTTCCTTCCTCCATATGTATAGTGTTGTTAATGAATCACGTCTGATTCTTCATGACTCCACTTGGTGGGGTCAGGAGGGGGTAAGGTTCTTGGCAAAGATACTGGAATTGTCTGCCGTTTTCTTCTCTAGCTAATTTAACAGATGAGGAACTGAGGCAAAGGGGATTAAATGACTTAGCCAAGGTCACTCAGCTAGTAAGTGTCTGAGGCTAGGTTTGAACTCAGGTCTTCCTGTCCCCAGGCCTGCTACTCTATCCACTGTGTCATACACAGCCTGCCCCTACCATATGCATGCTAATTATGAAGTACAGCTCTTGCAGGGAATGAATTTTTTGGCTGTGGCAACTATGAAGGAGTTGTCAGCAGTATCAGTGGGAGATGGAATCCACCCCAGTGAGTATCATGACTCTTTCAAAGAAAGATTCCAAGTATTGAATAAATAATCTGTAAAGACAGTTTTTTTCTGATTGAAAAGAAGCTCCTTGAGTGTCTTTGTATCCCCAGCCCATAGGAATTGCCTGGTATATTCCCGTTAATTAATTCATAGGGGATACAAACCACGGTGTTGGCAATATGATGAGATACAGCGAAGGAGAGAACCTTCACCAACATCAAAAATGTTCAGCCCAATTCCCTGTTCACCATCATGGAGCCGCCATGTTGGATCACCACTAATTCAAGGAAGGGAAGTTTTCATTTACCCATAAGTAATGGAGAATGGCCTTCTGCATTCTGAGTGTTGGGGTCACAATCATTGAGAAGAAGAAAGTTGGCATTTTCCAAGAGGCATTTGTCCACTGCCAAGAAGAGGGGCGTCTCACCATTCCGAGTGGTTTGATCCCATACTCTGGGTTGTGAACCTGAAAGACCCCATTGAATATAAAAGGATGAAGCAATAGAGGGGAGCCGTGAGGAAGGAGGTCGGGGGAACCAGTTACCTTTCAGAGTGAGCTCCAGGATGTGTTTATTTAATTGGGTTGCCGCATGGTGTAATGGGAGCCAGCCTGTCTGATCCGTCTCCTCAAATGCCGAAAAGTGCATAGATAGCTTTGATAGAGCATCTTCCTCACCTGTGGAGGACAAGCTCACCTTTGGCATGTGGGGCCATGACTCATGCTCCCTCTCCTGAGCAGACTTAGACCATGAACCCTTGCTGCCCATTTTGGTCCAGTTGGAACCTTCTATCAAGACCCATCTCATGCCATCTACTGTAGCAAACTTTCTGAATTCTATTTTGTTTGACTTAAAATCCCCCACAGTGCCTTGTACACATCAAATAATTGATAAATGTTGGGTGAATTAGCCAATTGCCTTTGGGTTCTTATATTTACAAGGTACGAGGTGAAAAAAAATGGAGTTGATACCATTTGCCTGTGGATGGTTCAAGCAGGGAAATATAGTGAATGGGACCCTGACTCTGGAGTCAAATGACTTGGGTTCCAAACTCTGTCTTTTGCCTCAACACAGTCCCAGGCACAGAGTCGGTACCTGATAAATGTATATTGCCTGACTGGCTCTGGTACTTACTATCGCTGTGACTCTAGGAAAGTCACAACTTCTCAGAGCCTCAATTGCTTCATCTGTAAAATGAGAGGATTAGTCTAGATGACCTCTAAGGTTCCTTTCAGGATAACCCAGGTTCACCCAATGCTTTTGAGGCATTGTCTATGCCTCAATGACTAATTTATCCTCCTTCCACCATCTTGCTTGGGGAAGTGACTTCCTTATTGCCCCAAATTAAAAATAAAGTTTCTTAAATTACTATAATCATATCTTACCATAAACTGTTGAGGGTAGAATAAGGAGAGTACTTAACTGCCTTGATGGCTTCAATGATCTTCTTATATTCTGGGCTCAAAAAAGAATGGAGGCTACAAGAAAATTAGAAAAGAAAAGAAATTGCCACGCCAGTGATGGGGGGAGAGGGGGCAGGAGGAGTTTTTAATATCAAGCAATAGGTATAGAGGAAGAGGTTAGGGCTCCAGGAAAAAAATCTAGGACCAAGTGATTGCTAGAACCTGACACAATGAAGTATGGGGTAAACCACACTGGTGCGTAGTGACCATTTACATCTATGGTGTTAATGATTTTAGAAAAGAATAATGAATAGAAAACCTAAGTCAGAAGCTACTAAATGGATGACACAGTGAAGAAGGGGAAAAGAATGGCTTTGTATGTGAAATCAAAAGTTCTGACACATACTATGTGACCCTGGACAAGCACTTGTCTCTGAGTTTTGTTTTTTCCTAATCTCTGAAAGAGATCATACAGGCACCAATCTCAGAGGGTTGCTTGAAGAAACTTCTTTGTTACATCATAAAAGATGGGAACTAGCCTTGTGGTTTCAACTAGTTTAGGGAACTCCTGGGTGAGATGTCTCCCTCTACCAATGTAGGTCATCACCTTTGCTACAATTTAGCATCTTAGAGCAAGGGATCTTAACATGTAACTTTTTAAAAAATATTTTGATAACTGTATTTCAATAGGATTGGTTTCTTTAGTCATCACCAAGTGATTACAGTGTCCAACTCGATGTTGTTCAGTTTCAGCCATGTCCAGCCCTCCATGACCCCATGTGGGGTTTTCTTGTCAGAGAGACAGGAATAGTTTGCCATTTCCTTCTCCAGCTCATTTTGTAGGTGAAGATACTGAGGCAAATAGGGTGAAGTGATTTGCCCAGGGTCTGTGTAATTAGAAATCTGTTACCCTAAAAAACTACATTTTCCAGGAGCCCACTGACTTCCTGTCATTACATACTTCCTGTAAACAGGGGACTATATTGGGGGAGGGGGCTCCTGCTCTCCCTCTCTTTGTTTCCTGGGTCACAGCTGTGGTGGTCAGCAGGTTTTTTGAACAGACTGATTCGCCATGGGCATGTGGTTTTTTATTTTGTTCCCTTTTTATTCTGTTACTTCTAATGATCATTAATAAATCTCTTAAAATATGATATTTTAAATTATTGATGGCTAATTTTAATTTTTCAGGTCACACAGCTAGCAAGTGTCTGGGGTGGGATTTGAACTCAGCAAGATGAGTCTTCCTGACTCTGAATCTGGCACCTAGCTCCTCTGCCTGGCACATACTAGGTGCTCAAATGTTTATTGACTGACTGACTGGTTTACCCCGAGTATTTTGTTTTACACATTTGAAAACATGATTCTGAGAAGGGCTCCATACATTTCACTAAACTTCCAAAGGACAGACACACACACACACACACACACACACACACACACACACACACACGCAGATTAAGAAATCCTTAAAGAGTCTCCTTGAGTACTAAGACACTGAGTGACTTGTCGAGGGTCCAACAGCCATTATGTGTCAGAGGTGGGGTTTGTACTCAAGGCTTCCTGGCTTTGAGGCCAGCTTTCTATATTATACTACGTTGCCTGCCATAAGTCACAAAATACCTTATAAATAGGAGCTATCACAAATATTATCAGAAAGAACATTGAACATATCTCCAGCGAGGACGCCATTACCTCTCATTCTCCTCTGCATGTGGGCTGGTCTCTGGCTTGTAAATATCCTGTAAACTCTCCTGAATAACGAATTGGGTGGCAAAGTCATCGTCCGAGTCTTCATCGGTGATGTGAGTATTCATGGGATGTGTGTGTCGCTTTAAACCACAATCCAAGCGATGCGATACAAACTCCAAATCACAGCTGAATTGGAGAAAGTTGCCACAGCGACGGAACTGATTACTGAGGAAAATGCTAAAAACAAATTTTAACTTCCTTTAAAAAGACTGGATTCTGAGAGCTTTACACATTGTTTTCTGAGTTCCTTTTTTCCTCGGTTTGGATCATAATTTCAAGCAGAGAACTGGGGGCCAGTTAATGATCATTAAATGAATGGGATCGCTCGGATAATCGCAGAATAGCAGAGCTAGAAGAGATCTCAGTGGCCATCTGGTCCAGAGTCCCCCCTCCCAAATCCCAGACTTGCGGTCCTCCAGCTTCTGCCCTCCCACTTTGGGACGCTTCTGGCCATCCACAAGTTCTTATCGCCAAGTTTGCTTGAATCTTTATTACATAAATAATCTATATCTCATGCCCTGACACATTTACAAAAAAGTTAATTTTCCTTTCTATTAAGGACACTTTCTGCCTGCGGAACTAGGACTGGACTTACGTTTAGTCTCTTAAAAATTCATGATAAGAAGCTGAGGATTTTTTTTCAGCAAGCACTGGACTGGGAGCTTTATTCACTCTTCCATTTCTTCTCTTTTATAGCCAGCTGAGAAAAGAACACTCAGTAAGGAATTATAGTAGTTTTGCTTTAGGCTGAAATTGCATTGGGATGGAGCACTCCCTGTGTGGATGCTCCCTCTTCCAATGCCTATCAATCACTCATCTGTAGCTTTGAGTCTTTCCCACCTCTTTTAAATCAATGAGAAGTTTCTGGTGGGCATCGAGGAAAAGGACAAGTACATGTTAGTAAGCCACTGAAAGAGTTTAAACCAAATGATGAGAAATAGCGAACAACTTTCTCTCTGTGTCCATAGCCTTGTCTCCCAGGACGCATCTCCTGTGCCCAGCACATTGAGAAGAAGTTGAATATTCCCTCAGTAATATCATGTTAGTACATAGACTGGGAACAAGCACACTCTCCCCAGACTGTAAAATGAGCCTCTCCCGTCCAGATCGGACGCATTACAGGGAACCATCATTTCAGCTCTGCTTATAAAAAGAACTTGCTACAAACTCAAGCTTTGGTCGTTTTACCTTTTCTTGACGCTGTTAAGACTGAGCTGAAGTTGGAAATGTTAAGAAATGAACCAGCCTGAAGAGTTTCATTGACACCCAAGCCATCGTCCCTCTCCTACGAGGCTGTGAATAGCCTTGCTATAAATACCTAATCATAAGATAGCCTGGCACACGCTGGCTTTTCACATGTGGCCTGGCTATGTTTGGAAACATAACCCTTACCCTGTCTTACCCTTTACTGGCTAAGGGGAGGTAAAATGGAAGTCCTCACAGGAAGGGAGTGACCCCTCTGTCCACTGCCACATCCAGAGCCAACCGTAAGTTGTCCATTTCAGTGATACAGGCAACAACATCAGGTTTGGCTAGAGTTATGGCTTAGCCATCCTAAAGGTCCAGGATGCATTGGGCAGCTGCTTTATTTGGACTATGGTGTCCTGGGGAACAGGAGAAATAAATGCATTTAAGATAAACAGAACATTTAAGCATAACCTGGGCTCAAAAAACATTCCTTGGTAAAAAGTATTAACAGCCCAGCATTGTGAGGTTATACCAGATAAGAATATGAATGATGAAAAAATAATGAGGTTTCCTTCCACCCGGCACCTGTCACAGTTGTGAAAGAATGCAAGGACTTTCTAAGCCAGCTTGGAGTCAACATGGTAAAGGTCCTTCATAGCTCCAGGTGGCAGACTCTTCGGGATAGCGTGTCATTCATGAGAATGAAGACCAAAATCTGAAGTAGTTTTAGAAATTTCCCAAGTCATTTGGGAGGGAGGGAGCCGGAAAGGTAGGGCTCCCTTAAGAGTATTCATTTTTAGAGACGGGAGGTCCTAGGTTCAAATCTGGCCTCAGACATTTCCCAGCTGTGTGATCCTGGGCAAGTGACTTGACCCCCATTGCCTAGCCCTTACCACTCTTCTGCCTTGGAGCCAATACACAGTATTGACTCCAAGATGGAAGGTAACGGTTTAATTTTTAAAAAATCTTCATTTTATATGTTTATATACATACATGTGTACATTCTATCTATTTATAAATGTATTCTATGTGCATATCATGTATTATATGCTACATCACGGAGTTGCTTGTTGTTCTTCATGCTCAAAGAGGTCTAAAATAACACTTCTGGGCAATGTCTTTTGAGTCACATATAAATTGGCTCAGTTGAGCCAGAGTTGCACAAAACCATCAGCTTGTGGAGTCATCCAAATCGAGTGGCAAGACTAAAGTTGGGATGACTGATGATGGCTGAGGATGCAGCAGATAATTTTGGTTTCTTTAATATCTAACCAAGCTCCACACACTCCACAGCACCCACTTCTGTGGCTTTCATGGTCCCTGGAACAAATTGTTCTCACATGTCCCTCCCACCATGGAAAGTCTTCATATGCCTGGGGGAGACACCTCCCTAACTTACTAATAGGTATGAGACCTGCTGGTTACCCTCGAACTGGTTCAGCCCATCCACTGCACATGCTACAGCTTCTTGGAGTCACAGGTGAGAACTGGGAGGCAGGTAGACACCAAAGGAGGAAAGCAGCCCTCGAAAAGGCTCAATCTTTATGGGTGAGGAGGTGTTCTCCAAAGTTCTGAGATTTTTGTGTCCACTAGACATCTGAAAAGGAAGCCCCCATCAAAGCCCCCCTCACTGCCAACCAAATTCAAGTTTCTCTTGATAACCTAGGGTCATCCTGTGTGAAGGAATGTAGAATTAATGCTGGAACTGGACGTTGGAAGGTCCAGCTTCAAATGCCACTGCTGACACCACCTGCGTGACCTTGGGCAAGTCTCTTAACATCTGTGAAATGAGGGCATTAGACTGGGGGGGGGCCTCCAGTGTCCTGTCCAGCTCCAAACCTATGATCCTATAATTCTATTACAAAATACTTTGTGAGGGGTAAACTGAACTTTTAGTCATGGAGAATGCTTGCTTCAAGACAATCAGGAAAATGCTACATTATTTTAACAGGGACAACTAGGGCTAGAAAGGCAAAGGAGACTCCTGGGTAAAAAAAAGCCCCTTTACTAGGTCAACACCTTCTATTCTAAGAGAATTACCTAGAACAATGACTTGTGCAGGGTCACACAGCCTATATCTGGATTGTCTTCTTTTGAGGACAGCACCTGTAAATGCCAAAACTATAAGCAATAATTTTAGTGTTTTGACTTTAAAAAATCTAAAAATAAGTGGTCACCATGGGAAATTCCCAAGTATTAAAATACCCAAGTCAGCTGGGATTTATGGAGATTTTAATTAATAAAGAAAGAAGGAATTAAGGGAAGGGGAGAGAGAGAGAGAGAGAGAGAGAGAGAGAGAGAGAGAGAGAGAGAGAGAGAGAGAGAGAGAGAGAGAGAGAGAGAGAGAGAGAGAGAGAGAGAGAGAGAGAGAGAGAGAGAATTCATTCAAACTGCTCTGGCTCAGGCTGAGCCAAGCAGTAGTAAAAGGACCTAGGCCAAAATGGCCTAAGCCTGAGCCTAAGGGAGAGTGAGTCAGTCTTTATCACTCACTACAAGATCATCTCCAAGCTGGGTTCCTCCACTCTGAACTGAAATTACTCTCCAAACTGAATTCAATTGTAACTGAATTCAATTGTCCCTAAACTGTTCCTTCGCCTCCTTTTAAAGAGATTTTTCTCTTATGTCACCTCCCCTAAATTTTTACATCTACCAATCACAGTAGATGCTTTTCCCAGGACTGCCCATTATTAGTTTTCACCTTCTTTGTTTTCACCTTCTCTGGTTAGATTAAATCTTCTGAGTACTTCACAACTCTTTGTTAAGCTTGTAAGTTACTTGACCTTTTTAGGTACTAATTTAACCTTTACAGGTACGTAACACTTTTTTGTATTAGATCTAAAAATAGACCTAGTTAAGGATCTAGCTTTACTATAAGGTATGAGTTGGGGACTTTCATTGTTCAATCAGGAGTTTACAACTTTATCTTCCCCTATGGCACTGTCTGAGTAGGGTGGAGTAATTTAAAAGTTCCCAATATATTCCTGATCAAGTATCTCCATTGTTACAATAGGGGAATAGCTTAACCAAATCTTCTAAGGTATAGTCTGAGTAAATTTTAAGATTCACACACCATATTGCCTCTCATCAAATAGAAACTATTATTGCTCTATTTTTCAATTGAGTAAAGTGGTCAGGGGAAATAATGAAAAACCATTTCCCTAACTGGTCAGTTCCTCCCAGACCCTCCATTTTAAAGAAGTGCCAGGCCAGTCCAATCCACTCCTTCCTCTCTTTTCCTACTCCATTCATAGCTCTCTAGACTTCTTTCTCCACCATCTTTCCCTCCTCCCCACATGGGTCTTTTCAACTCCCTTCCAGCCTCTTTTCAGCTTTTTCTAATGCTAGAGCGTGAGCTCCTTGAGGGCAGGACTAGCTTTCATTTTGATTGTATGCCCAGCCCTGGGCACAAGGTCTGGAACAGTCAGAATGCTTGGTGACTTGACTTGAGAGTGTATGACGTGAGAAGGAATCTAAAGTGAATAACGTCATCACGTGGTGAACGTGAGGGTAAAGAGCATCTTCATGATACAAAGGGGAAGGAAGAAGGTCCCCTGTGTACAGAGGAGGAAATCATGCTGATCTGGGACAAGAGTGAACAGGATGAACCTCTGTGGGCAGGTGGCCATCTGTCCCATTGCAGGGAAAAACAAGAATCCATTAGAAGACTGAATAAGGAATTGAAATGCAATTACCAATCTAGAACAATTCGAAAGGAGAAATCATTCTTGGGGCAGTCCATTCTCTTTCATCAGATCCCCAGATTCTCTCTTGTGTTT